>NC_092091.1:87809341-87819341 GCF_045679555.1 Salvelinus alpinus | reverse complement strand
TACAGAGAGATGTTGAGGAGAGGGTAGGGTACAGAGAGATGTTGAGGAGAGGGTGGGGTACAGAGAGATGTTGAGGAGAGGGTGGGGTACAGAGAGATGTTGAGGAGAGGGTGGGGTACAGAGAGATGTTGAGGAGATGGTGGGGGACAGAGAGATGTTGAGGAGAGGGTGGGGTACAGAGAGATGTTGAGGAGAGGGTGGGGTACAGAGAGATGTTGAGGAGAGGGTGGGGTACAGAGAGATGTTGAGGAGAGGGTGGGGTACAGAGATACGGTGAGGAAGAGGGTGGGGTACATAGATACGGTGAGGAAGAGGGTGGGGGACAGAGATACGGTGAGGAAGAGCTGAATTAGATCCATGTCATGAAGCTAATGATGGCATACTGGGTTGTATGAGAGGAGAGGAGAGAGAGGATACAGGGAGGGAGGGAGGGAGGGAGGGAGGGAGGGAGGGAGGGAGAGAGAGAGAGTGAGAGAAAGAGAGAGAGAGAGAGAGAGAGAGAGAGAGAGAGAGAGAGAGAGAGAGAGAGAGAGAGAGAGAGAGAGAGAGAGAGAGAGAGAGAGAGAGAGAGAGAGAGAGAGAGAGAGAGAGAGAGAGAGAGAGAGAGAGAGAGAGAGAGAGAGAGAGAGAGAGAGAGAGAGAGAGAGAGGGAGAGGGAGAGAGAGAGGGAGGAAGGGAGTTGGAGAAATGTAGATGAGAGAGAAGGTGAGAGAAAGTAGAACATTTTTATAATAATAGTTTGTTATCACACTATAGCATGTCCTGTGTGCGTGTCCTGTGTGCGTGTCCTGTGTGTCCTGTGTGTCCTGTGTGTGTGTTTTTATTTCCTCCCCGTAAGACGTGCAGCCTGATCACTAGAAATAGACGTTGATATCGGTACGTTTGAAAAGGTTCCTGTTGAACATCGATATATGCCTTCCTTGGCGCCTACAAAATAAATTAAATCCGATTGCCCAGCGCTGGCCGCGAACTCCTGATGCTCCGAGATGGAGCTGCTCAGACCACTGCACTACGGCACAATGCTGTACCAGGACACCAGAACCCCTTGATGCTCCGAGATGGAGCTGCTCAGACCACTGCACTACGGCACAACGCTGTACCAGGACACCAGAATACTGATGATACTTCATGGTAATAGCCAGTTTTTTTGTTTTTGTTGTTGTTGTTTTAAGCCTTCTCCAAACCATAGCCCTAACCTTAACCACTAACCCTAAACACTAACCATAAACACTAACCCTAACCACTCAGAATGAATATCAAATACCTGTTTCTGTTTTAGTCCTGTAACCATGCAGAATTATCCCTGTAACCGTGCAGAATTATCCCTGTAACCATGCAGAATTATCCCTGTAACCATGCAGAATTATCCCTGTAACCATGCAGAATTATCACTGTAACCATGCAGAATTATCCCTGTAACCATGCAGAATTAACCCTGTAACCGTGCAGAATGAATCCTGTAACCATGCAGAATTATCCCTGTAACCATGCAGAATTAACCCTGTAACCGTGCAGAATTAACCCTGTAACCGTGCAGAATTAACCCTGTAACCGTGCAGAATTATCCCTGTAACCATGCAGAATTATCCCTGTAACCGTGCAGAATTATCCCTGTAACCATGCAGAATTAACCCTGTAATCGTGCAGAATTAACCCTGTAACCATGCAGAATTATCCCTGTAACCGTGCAGAATTAACCCTGTAACCATGCAGAATCAACCCTGTAACCATGCAGAATTAACCCTGTAACCATGCAGAATTAACCCTGTAACCATGCAGAATCAACCCTGTAACCATGCAGAATTAACCCTGTAACCACGCAGAATTAACCCTGTAACCAAACGGAATTAACCCTGTAACCATGCAGAAATAACCCTGTAACCACGCATAATTAATGCATCAACAATAGACATTCATCCATAATACGTCAAATTTTGAAAGGGAAATATGAGCTCTTGTTGAAGACGTGATAAGAGGTGTTGTGAAGGATAACTGGTATTGGATCTGTCCCCTACCTGGCTGATCCTGCCAGTAGCATATGCTCGTCTCAAAGATTCAGCCATGCAAGTCTAAGTACACACGGCATTAAATCAGTTACCCTGTTCCCTATATAGTGTATTATACTACTATTATACTACTATTATACTACTATTATACTACTATTATACTACTACTACTACTATACTACAACGTATGTTGTTACTGGGGGGGAGACAAAGGAAACACACACAGGATGTTGATAGACGGTAAATTGTTTTAAATGATTGTGTGATCGTAAACAGCAAACATTGCAAATTGTGGACAGGAAAATGTCAAAGAAATGTCAGTTAATTTGTACAGCATCTCTGGTTTGGAACACGGAGATGACCAGTTACTGCAGCTGTTCCTTCAAGAGTGTGTGTGATGGTGTGTGTGTGTGTGTGTGTGTGTGTGTGTGTGTGTGTGTGTGTGTGTGTGTGTGTGTGTGTGTGTGTGTGTGTGTGTGTGTGTGTGTGTGTGTGTGGAGAGCTGGAATAGGTTTGTGTCTCGTTCAACAGTCCTTTTAGTCCCCTGGGGTCTTATGTGAAATGGAATTCATACGTCGAAGAGGATCGAGGGAGAGTGAGGGAGAGGAGGAAGGTTGGATACTATTTAGGGAGATGAAGAGGGTCCAGTCACAAGTCTCTGATACTGTCAGTCAACACCAGTCCCTGATACTGTCAGTCAACACCAGTCCCTGAAACTGTCAGTCAACACCAGTCTCTGATACTGTCAGTCAACACCAGTCCCTGATACTGTCAGTCAACACCAGTGCCTGATACTGTCAGTCAACACCAGTCCCTGATACTGTCAGTCAACACCAGTCCCTGATACTGTCAGTCAACACCAGTCTCTGATACTGTCAGTTAACACCAGTCTCTGATACTGTCAGTTAACACCAGCCACTGATACTGTCAGTCAACACCAGTCTCTGATACTGTCAGTCAACACCAGTCCCTGATACTGTCAGTCAACACCAGTCCCTGATACTGTCAGTCAACACCAGTCCCTGATAATGTCAGTCAACACCAGTCCCTGATACTGTCAGTCAACACCAGTCCCTGATACTGTCAGTCAACACCAGACCCTAATGATGACCTCACATTAATAACCCTAACCATTACCTCACATTAATAACCCTAACATTAACTTACATTAATAACCCTAATGATGACCTCACATTAATAACCCTAACATTAACTTACATTAATAACCCTAATGATGATCTTACATTAATAACCCTAATGATGACCTCACATTAATAACCCTAATGATGATCTTACATTAATAACCCTAATGATGATCTTACATTAATAACCCTAACATTACCCCACATTAATAACCCTAACATGACCTCACATTAATAACCCTAACCATTACCTCACATTAATAACCCTAACATTACCTCACATTAATAACCCTAACCATTACCTCACATTAATAACCCTAACATTACCTCACATTAATAACCCTAACATTACCTTACATTAATAACCCTAACATGACCTCACATTAATAACCCTAACCATTACCTCACATTAATAACCCTAACCATTACCTCACATTAATAACCCTAACCATTACCTCACATTAATAACCCTAAATTTACCTCACATTAATAACCCTAACCATTACCTCACATCAATAACCCTAACATTACCTCACATTAATAACCCTAACCATTACCTTACATTAATAACCCTAACATGACCTCACATTAATAACCCTAACCATTACCTTACATTAATAACCCTAACATGACCTCACATTAATAACCCTAACCATTACCTCACATTAATAACCCTAACCATTACATCACATTAATAACCCTAACATTACCTCACATTAATAACCCTAACCATTACCTCACATTAATAACCCTAACCATTACCCCACATTAATAACCATAACCATTACCTCACATTAATAACCCTAACATTACTTCACATTAATAACCCTAACCATTACCTCACATTAATAACCCTAACATTAACTTACATTAATAACCCTAACCATTACCTCACATTAATAACCCTAACCATTACCTCACATTAATAACCCTAACATTACCTCACATTAATAACCCTAGCCATTACCTCACATTAATAACCCTAACCATTACCCCACATTAATAACCATAACCATTACCTCACATTAATAACCCTAACATTACCTCACATTAATAACCCTAACCATTACCTCACATTAATAACCCTAACATTACCTCACATTAATAACCCTAACCATTACCTCACATGAATAACCCTAACCATTACCTCACATTAATAACCCTAACCATTACCTCACATTAATAACCCTAACATTACCTCACATTAATAACCCTAACCATTACCTCACATCAATAACCTTAACATTACCTCACATTAATAACCCTAACCATTACCTTACATTAATAACCCTAACATGACCTCACATTAATAACCCTAACCATTACCTCACATTAATAACCCTAACCATTACCTCACATTAATAACCCTAACATTACCTCACATTAATAACCCTAACCATTACCTCACATTAATAACCCTAACCATTACCCCACATTAATAACCATAACCATTACCTCACATTAATAACCCTAACATTACCTCACATTAATAACCCTAACCATTACCTCACATTAATAACCCTAACATTAACTTACATTAATAACCCTAACCATTACCTCACATTAATAACCCTAACCATTACCTCACATTAATAACCCTAACCATTACCTCACATTAATAACCCTAACATTACCTCACATTAATAACCCTAGCCATTACCTCACATTAATAACCCTAACCATTACCCCACATTAATAACCATAACCATTACCTCACATTAATAACCCTAACATTACCTCACATTAATAACCCTAACCATTACCTCACATTAATAACCCTAACATTACCTCACATTAATAACCCTAACCATTACCTCACATTAATAACCCTAACCATTACCTCACATTAATAACCCTAACCATTACCTCACATTAATAACCCTAACCATTACCTCACATTAATAACCCTAACATTACCTCACATTAATAACCCTAACCATGACCTCACATTAATAACCCTAACCATTACCTCACATTAATAACCCTAACATTACCTCACATTAATAACCCTAACCATTACCTCACATTAATAACCCTAACATTACCTCACATTAATAACCCTAACATTACCTTACATTAATAACCCTAACATGACCTCACATTAATAACCCTAACCATTACCTCACATTAATAACCCTAACCATTACCTCACATTAATAACCCTAACCATTACCTCACATTAATAACCCTAAATTTACCTCACATTAATAACCCTAACCATTACCTCACATCAATAACCCTAACATTACCTCACATTAATAACCCTAACCATTACCTTACATTAATAACCCTAACATGACCTCACATTAATAACCCTAACCATTACCTTACATTAATAACCCTAACATGACCTCACATTAATAACCCTAACCATTACCTCACATTAATAACCCTAACCATTACATCACATTAATAACCCTAACATTACCTCACATTAATAACCCTAACCATTACCTCACATTAATAACCCTAACCATTACCCCACATTAATAACCATAACCATTACCTCACATTAATAACCCTAACATTACTTCACATTAATAACCCTAACCATTACCTCACATTAATAACCCTAACATTAACTTACATTAATAACCCTAACCATTACCTCACATTAATAACCCTAACCATTACCTCACATTAATAACCCTAACATTACCTCACATTAATAACCCTAGCCATTACCTCACATTAATAACCCTAACCATTACCCCACATTAATAACCATAACCATTACCTCACATTAATAACCCTAACATTACCTCACATTAATAACCCTAACCATTACCTCACATTAATAACCCTAACCATTACCTCACATGAATAACCCTAACCATTACCTCACATGAATAACCCTAACCATTACCTCACATTAATAACCCTAACCATTACCTCACATTAATAACCCTAACATTACCTCACATTAATAACCCTAACCATTACCTCACATCAATAACCTTAACATTACCTCACATTAATAACCCTAACCATTACCTTACATTAATAACCCTAACATGACCTCACATTAATAACCCTAACCATTACCTCACATTAATAACCCTAACCATTACCTCACATTAATAACCCTAACATTACCTCACATTAATAACCCTAACCATTACCTCACATTAATAACCCTAACCATTACCCCACATTAATAACCATAACCATTACCTCACATTAATAACCCTAACATTACCTCACATTAATAACCCTAACCATTACCTCACATTAATAACCCTAACATTAACTTACATTAATAACCCTAACCATTACCTCACATTAATAACCCTAACCATTACCTCACATTAATAACCCTAACCATTACCTCACATTAATAACCCTAACATTACCTCACATTAATAACCCTAGCCATTACCTCACATTAATAACCCTAACCATTACCCCACATTAATAACCATAACCATTACCTCACATTAATAACCCTAACATTACCTCACATTAATAACCCTAACCATTACCTCACATTAATAACCCTAACATTACCTCACATTAATAACCCTAACCATTACCTCACATTAATAACCCTAACCATTACCTCACATTAATAACCCTAACCATTACCTCACATTAATAACCCTAACCATTACCTCACATTAATAACCCTAACATTACCTCACATTAATAACCCTAACCATTACCTCACATTAATAACCCTAACCATTACCTCACATTAATAACCCTAACATTACCTCACATTAATAACCCTAACCATTACCTCACATCAATAACCCTAACATTACCTCACATTAATAACCCTAACCATTACCTTACATTAATAACCCTAACATGACCTCACATTAATAACCCTAACCATTACCTCACATTAATAACCCTAACCATTACCTCACATTAATAACCCTAACATTACCTCACATTAATAACCCTAACCATTACCTCACATTAATAACCCTAACCATTACCTCACATTAATAACCCTAACATTACCTCACATTAATAACCCTAACCATTACCTTACATTAATAACCCTAACATGACCTCACATTAATAACCCTAACCATTACCTCACATTAATAACCCTAACATTACCTCACATTAATAACCCTAACCATTACCTCACATTAATAACCCTAACCATTACCTCACATTAATAACCCTAACATTACCTCACATTAATAACCCTAACCATTACCTTACATTAATAACCCTAACATGACCTCACATTAATAACCCTAACCATTACCTCACATTAATAACCCTAACCATTACCTCACATTAATAACCCTAACATTACCTCACATTAATAACCCTAACCATTACCTCACATTAATAACCCTAACCATTACCTCACATTAATAACCCTAACCATTACCCCACATTAATAACCATAACCATTACCTCACATTAATAACCCTAACATTACCTCACATTAATAACCCTAACCATTACCTCACATTAATAACCCTAACATTAACTTACATTAATAACCCTAACATGACCTCACATTAATAACCCTAACCATTACCTCACATTAATAACCCTAACCATTACCTCACATTAATAACCCTAACCATTACCTCACATTAATAACCCTAACCATTACCCCACATTAATAACCATAACCATTACCTCACATTAATAACCCTAACATTACCTCACATTAATAACCCTAACCATTACCTCACATTAATAACCCTAACCATTACCTCACATTAATAACCCTAACCATTACCTCACATTAATAACCCTAACCATTACCTCACATTAATAACCCTAACATTACCTCACATTAATATCCCTAGCCATTACCTCACATTAATAACCCTAACCATTACCCCACATTAATAACCATAACCATTACCTCACATTAATAACCCTAACATTACCTCACATTAATAACCCTAACCATTACCTCACATTAATAACCCTAACATTAACTTAATTAATAACCCTAATGATGACCTCACATTAATAACCCTAACCATTACCCCACATTAATAACCATAACCATTACCTCACATTAATAACCCTAACATTACCTCACATTAATAACCCTAACCATTACCTCACATTAATAACCCTAACATTAACTTAATTAATAACCCTAATGATGACCTTACATTAATAACCCTAATGATGACCTCACATTAATAACCCTAACATTACCTCACATTAATAACCCTAACATTACCTCACATTAATAACCATAACATTACCTCACATTAATAACCCTAACCATTACCCCACATTAATAACCCTAACATTACCTCACATTAATAACCCTAACCATTACCTCACATTAATAACCCTAACATTACCTTACTTTAATCTGCATTGTTTTCTTTCCGCAGCAATAATGTGTGGTGTGTTTAATGTTAAGTGTGTGTGTGTGTGTGTGTGTGTGTGTGTGTGTGTGTGTGTGTGTGTGTGTGTGTGTGTGTGTGTGTGTGGTGTGTTTAATGTTAAGTGTGTTTGTGTTTGTTTTTGTGTGTGTGTGAATAACATCTCTGAATCAGAACAGATGAATCGTAACAGATTATGGAGATCTCTGATTGTATTATGATAACACACACACACACACACACACACACACACACACACACACACACACACACACACACACACACACACACACACACACACACACACACACACACACACACACACACACACACACACACACACACACACACACACACACACACACACACACACACAGAAACACACACACACACACACACACAGAAACACACACACACACACACACACACACACACACACACACACACACACACACACACACACACACACACACACACACACACACACACACACACACACACACACACACACACACACACACACACACACACACACACACACACACACACACACACACACACACACACACACACACACACACACACACACACACAGAAACACACACACACACACACACACACACACACACACACACACACACACACACACACACACACACACACACACACACACACACACACACACACACACACACAGTAGCGTAGCGTTAACCTGACTACTGTGCTGCAGTGTGAAGATAATGACATGTTCTATTGAAAACGTGTGGTTTATTAAAGATGTATTAGACCTTGAGAAGGTGTACGGTGTGTGTGTGTTCTCACCACTGGTATTGCTCACACTCAGGGATCGTATTATCATAATACTCTTATTATTGAAACATTAATCTATTTTTGTCTCTCTCTCTTCTCTCTCTCTCTCTCATTGTCTCTCGCTTGTCTCTCTGTCTTCTTGTCTCTCTCTTCTTCTCTCTCTTCTTGTCTCCTTGTCTCTCTCTCTTCTTGTCTCCTTGTCTCTCTCTCTTCTTGTGTCTCTACTTGTCTCCTTGTCTCTCTCTCTTCTTGTCTCCTTGTCTCTCTCTCTTCTTGTCTCCTTGTCTCTCTCTCTTCTTGTCTCATTGTCTCTCTCTCTTCTCTCTCTCTTCTTGTCTCCTTGTCTCTCTCTCTTCTCTCTCTCTTCTTGTCTCCTTGTCTCACTCTCTTGTCTCTCTCTTCTTGTCTCCTTGTCTCTCTCTCTTCTTGTGTCTCTACTTGTCTCCTTGTCTCTCTCTCTTCTTGTCTCCTTGTCTCTCTCTCTTCTTGTCTCCTTGTCTCTCTCTCTTCTTGTCTCCTTGTCTCTCTCTCTTCTTGTCTCCTTGTCTCTCTCTCTTCCTGTCTCCTTGTCTCTCTCTCTTGTCTCCTTGTCTCTCTCTCTTCTTGACTCCTTGTCTCTCTCTCTTCTTCTCTCTCTTCTTGTCTCCTTGTCTCTCTCTCTTCTTCTCTCTCTTCTTGTCTCCTTGTCTCTCTCTCTTCTTGTCTCCTTGTCTCTCTA
>NC_092091.1:87789341-87804341 GCF_045679555.1 Salvelinus alpinus | reverse complement strand
TGGCTGGCTGGTTGGTTGGTTGGTTGGTTGGCTGGCTGGCTGGCTGGCTGGCTGGCTGGCTGGTTGGCTGACTGACTGGCTGGCTGGCTGGCTGACTGACTGACTGGCTGGGTGGCTGGCTGGCTGGCTAACTGGCTAGCTGGCTGGCTAACTGGCTGGCTGGTTGGTTGGTTGGTTGGCTGGTTGACTGGCTGGCTGGCTGGCTGGTTGGTTGGCTGACTGACTTGCTGGCTGCCTGACTGGCTGGCTGGCTGGCTGGCTGGCTGGCAGGCAGGCAGACATACAGATTGATTTTAAACAGTTAAAACAGTTTTTTAAAGTACCTAAAACTCAGAGGAAAACACTTATATGGAAAAACACATTGAGATTACAATGATGTACACATTGAGAATACAATGATATACACATATAGAATACATGGAAATACGCATTGAGGATACATGGAGATACACATTGAGAATACAATGATATACACATTGAGGATACATGGAGATACACCTAGAGAATACATGGAAATACACCTAGAGAATACATGGAAATACACATTAAGAATACATGGAAATACACAGTGAGAATACATGGAAATACAAATAGAGAATACATGGAAATACAAATAGAGAATACATGGAAATACAAATAGAGAATACATGGAAATACACCTAGAGAATACATGGAAATACACATAGAGAATACATGGAAATACACCTAGAGAATACATGGAAATACACATAGAGAATACATGGAAATACACATAGAGAATACATGGAAATACACATAGAGAATACATGGAAATACACATAGAGAATACATGGAAATACACATAGAGAATACATGGAGATACACAGTGAGAATAATGAGCAGTAAACTAGCCTACATGCACTTTAGATACATCATCAATGAAAACCATGATACCTGTAAACAGATAACAAGCCTTCGTCTCAGTAATGCACCATCAACACAATGGATGGATTGAATGTAACGATCCCATTTTCCTCTCTCCTCCTTCTCCTTCCACCCTCTGCAGTGTTCCTGTGTCCAGGTATCCTACGAGGCGTGTACCAGAGCGAACACCTGTTTGAGTCAGACCACCAGTCAGGAGCCTGGTGTAAAGATCCATTCCAGGCCTCTGATAAGATTTACTACATGCCTTGGACGCCCTACCGCACTGACACTCTCATAGAGTACTCCTCCAAAGAGGACTTCATCGCAGGTCAACATGTTACTACCATTTCATTCAGATTTATTTGTATTTTTAATGTTGGATTTTATTGCTAATGTAACGTGACTTTAAGGGCCCAGTTTCCCCCAACTAGCTCTCACATTGTCACGTCAAAATTAGACGTTTATCCATGTGTCTGAAACGTCAAATTTCAAAGTTTGTTGCAAATGTCAAATTGTTTAAAGGTTAAGTTATTAACTCCAAGTGGTTAAGGTGAGGGTTAAGGTTTGGGGATAGGCTTAAAACTAAATTCTCAAACACAACTTTCTATTGCTGCATTCGAAAATGTAACTTTTCGCACCAGAGGCAGATTGTTACAACGACCGAGCAAAAAACAAAACCTACTTGAAGGTAACAGCGCTCACCGTTGCCCCTAGTGGCCAGTTTCCACATTGTCTCCTGACGTCCTCAGACATGGATGGACGTCGAATACTGACTTGTATCACGGGTGACATGGCTGAGTTTCCCAGACACAGATTAGACCTAAGAAGCTCTTTAAATGTAGAATCTTTGTTTTCTTGTCCTGGACCAGGTTTAATCGGTGTCTGGGAAACTTCCCCCGAGGTGTTTTGAAAAACCATTCAAATAAAATGTATTTTAATGATGTTACAGGACGACCGACAACTACGTACAAGCTCCCTCACCGCGTCGACGGGACAGGCTTCGTGGTCTACGACGGAGCGCTATTCTTCAACAAGGAGCGGACGCGCAACATCGTCAAGTTTGACCTCCGCACGCGGATCAAGAGCGGCGAGGCCATCATCGCCAACGCCAACTACCACGACACGTCGCCGTACCGCTGGGGCGGCAAGTCGGACATCGACCTCGCCGTCGACGAAATCGGCCTCTGGGTTTTGTACGCCACGGAGACAAACAACGGACGCATCGTGGTCTCGCAGCTTAACCCGTACACGCTCCGCGTCGAAGGATCCTGGGATACCACCTACGACAAACGGACCGCCTCCAACGCCTTCATGGTGTGTGGCGTCCTCTACGTGGTGAAAAGCGTCTACGAGGACGACGACAACGAGGCCACGGGGAATAAGATAGATTATATGTACAGTACCAGCCAGAGTAAAGAAACCTTCGTGTCCATCCTGTTCCCTAACTCGTACCAGTACATAGCAGCGGTGGACTACAATCCCAGAGACAATCTTCTGTACGTCTGGAATAACTACCACGTAGTCAAATACTTACTGGACTTTGGGAACAACGACAACAGATTGGGTAGGTGGGATACTCATCTTCTCTTCCTCTTTCTTTCTTAACTCTTGGTTTTCTAGGTTTGACTGGATAGATGCAATGTTAATCTCTCTAGAGACTGCTTTAGTTCTGTAGCTTTGTGTAATGGACGGTTTCTAGACTTCTTTAGTAATGGACAGTCTCTAGACTTTAGCTCAGACGGAGAGACGGAACACAGTCTTGTGGCAGGGGGTTTAGCAGTCTCTCTCTGTCTGTCTCTTTCTGTCTCTCTGTCTCTCTCTCTCTCTCTCTCTCTCTCTCTCTCTCTCTCTCTCTCTCTCTCTCTCTCTCTCTCTCTCTCTCTCTCTCTCTCTCTCTCTCTCTCTCTCTCTCTCTCTCTCTCTCTCTCTCTCTCTCTCTCTCTCTCTCTCTCTCTCTCTCTCTCTCTCTCTCTCTCTCTCTCTCTCTCTCTCTCTCTCTCTCTCTCTCTCTCTCTCTCTCTCTCTCTCTCTCTCTCTCTCTCTCTCTCTCTCTCTCTCTCTCTCTCTCCTCTCTCACTCTCTCTCCTGTCTCTCTCTGTCTCTCTCTCGCTCTCTCTCTCTGTCTCTCTCTCGCTCTCTCTCCTGTCTCTCTCACTCTCTCTCCCTCCCTCCTTCACCCAGCCTAGCCCAGTAGAGTACATTACTCTTAAATGGACTCGGGCCCTGGAGAGTCTTAGGGGGGAGTTGAGTGATTCCTTCCCAGAGACAGGCACTCTCAGATTGGGGTATAAGAGCAGGCCTAGCCCCTTCTCTGGATGTCCCTGGAGGTCAAAGCTACACTATATTGCCGGTGTAATTGACTCTAACACCTTCTCACGGTGTAGACAACTCGGTTCAGCATCTCTTTATTAAATGATGGTCGAATTAATGCATGCTTTTACACACATTTAGGAGACACTACAAGAAATTATTGGAGGAAGGTGAGAGAGGGATGGTGAAGGAGGGATGGAGAGGGAGGGTTGGAGAGGAAGGGGAGAGAGGGATGGTGAAGGAGTAATGGAGAGGGAGGGTTGGAGAGGAAGGGGAGAGAGGGATGGTGAAGGAGGGATGGAGAGGAAGGGTTGGAGAGGAAGGGGAGAGAGGGATGGTGAAGGAGGGATGGAGAGGGATGGTTGGAGAGGAAGGGGAGAGAGGGATGGATGGAGAGGGAGAGTTGGAGAGGAAGGGGAGAGAAGGATGGAGAAGGAGGGATGGAGAGGGAGAGTTGGAGAGGAAGGGGAGAGAGGGAGAAGGAGGGATGGAGAGGGAGGGTTGGAGAGGAAGGGGAGAGAGGGATGGTGAAGGAGGGATGGAGAGGAAGGGTTGGAGAGGAAGGGGAGAGAGGGATGGTGAAGGAGGGATGGAGAGGGATGGTTGGAGAGGAAGGGGAGAGAGGGATGGATGGAGAGGGAGAGTTGGAGAGGAAGGGGAGAGAAGGATGGAGAAGGAGGGATGGAGAGGGAGAGTTGGAGAGGAAGGGGAGAGAGGGATGGTGAAGGAGGGATGGAGAGGGAGGGTTGGAGAGGAAGGGGAGAGAGGGATGGATGGAGAGTTGGAGAGGAAGGGGATAGAAGGATGGAGAAGGAGGGATGGAGAGGGAGAGTTGGAGAGGAAGGGGACGGAGGGATGGAGAGGGAGAGTTGGAGAGGAAGGGGAGAGAGGGATGGAGAGGAAGGGGAGAGAGGGATGGTGAAGGAGGAATGGAGAGGGAGAGTTGGAGAGGAAGGGGAAGGAGTGATGGAGAGTTGGAGAGGAAGGGGAGAGAGGGATGGTGAAGGAGGGATGGAGAGGGAGGGTTGGAGAGGAAGGGGAGAAAGAGATGGAGAGGGAGAGTTGGATAGGAAGGGGAAGGAGGGATGGAGAGGGAGGGTTGGAGAAAGGGAGTTAGGGGAGCAGGTAAAAGAGGGATGAGGGAAGGGAGGGAAGGCGGGTGGGAGGGAAAGAGGGATGGATAGGGAGGGTTGGAGAAAGGGAGTTAGGGGAGCAGGTAAAAGAGGGATGAGGGAAGGGAGGGAAGGCGGGTGGGAGGGAAAGAGGGATGAGGGAAGGGAGGGAAAGAGGGATGGAAACTGAGTGTTCTCAGAGATCTCTGTGTTTTATAATGGAGACTTGTATGTCTACCGGAGCTTTAAGAGATGATCAATGGAGATTAAATGGAGCGAACAACCTACCACACGCACACACACACACACACACACACACACACACACACACACACACACACACACACACACACACACACACACACACACACACACACACACACACACACACACACACACACACACCGCTGAGAAGGGGAAGATAACTACAACCAATGGCTGTTCTGCGCTGTTCTGCTCTGTTTGGTTATAATATTTTCTGTTCTACTCTGTTCTGTTCTGCTCTGTTCTACTCTGTTCTGTTCTATTCTGTTCTGTTCTAATATTTTATGTTCTACTCTGCTCTGTTCTACTCTGCTCTGTTCTACTCTGTTCTGTTCTACTCTGTTATGTTCTACTCTGTTCGGTTCTACTCTGTTATGTTCTGTTCTATTCTGTTCTGCTGTTCTGTTCTATTATGTTCTGCTCTGTTCTGTTCTACTCTGTTCTGTTCTGTTCTATTCTGTTCTGCTCTGTTCTATTCTGTTCTGTTCTACTCTGTTCTGTTCTGTTCTACTCTGTTCTGTTCTACTCTGTTATGTTCTGTTCTGTTCTATTCTGTTCTACTCTGTTCTGTTCTGTTCTACTCTGTTCTGTTCTGCTTTGTTCTGTTCTGTTCTGCTCAGCCTGGCTCGGCTCTGCCCCCTGCTTCACTCAATGGAACCCTATTCCCTATTTAGGGCACTACTTTTGTCCAGGGACCATAGGAATATATGAACTACCTCAGCTGAGGAATATATGAACTACCTCAGCTGAGGAATATATAAACTACCTCAGCTGAGGAATATATAAACTACCTCAGCTGAGGAATATATAAACTACCTCAGCTGAGGAATATATAAACTACCTCAGCTGAGGAATATATAAACTACCTCAGCTGAGGAATATATAAACTACCTCAGCTGAGGAATATATAAACTACCCCAGCTGAGGAATATATAAACTACCTCAGCTGAGGAATATATAAACTACCTCAGCTGAGGAATATATAAACTACCTCAGCTGAGGAATATATAAACTACCTCAGCTGAGGAATATATAAACTACCTCAGCCGAGGAATATATAAACTACCCCAGCTGAGGAATATATAAACTACCTCAGCTGAGGAATATATAAACTACCTCAGCTGAGGAATATATAAACTACCTCAGCTGAGGAATATATAAACTACCTCAGCTGAGGAATATATAAACTACCTCAGCCGAGGAATATATAAACTACCTCAGCTGAGGAATATATGAACTACCTCAGTTTAGGAATATATAAACTACCTCAGCTGGATGATTTGCTGCTCTTCTGGAGTAAAAGACAGAAGGTGGATTTGTTTGTGTGTGTGTGTGTGTGTGTGTGTGTGTGTGTGTGTGTGTGTGTGTGTGTGTGTGTGTGTGTGTGTGTGTGTGTGTGTGTGTGTGTGTGTGTGTGTGTGTGTGTGTGTGTCCCAGTAACGTTCGTCGGTCTTAAACAACTTCCTCTCCTCGTTTCCTACAAGACCATAGATCTGAGACTAGATACTAGACACTGAAAGCTACATTGTGGAAAACGTTTGGGATATAAACTATATACTGTAGGCAGGTGAAAGCTGCATCGTGGAAAACGTTTGGAATATAAATTATATACTTCTAGGCAGGTGAACGCTACATCGTGGAAAACGTTTAGGATATAAACTATATACTGTAGGCAGGTGAAAGCTGCATCGTGGAAAACGTTTGGAATATAAATTATATACTTCTAGGCAGGTGAACGCTACATCGTGGAACATTTTTGGGATATAAACTATATCTTTTACTGCCTCAGAAACCCGGATCCGGGAGCACCCCCCCCCCCCCCCCCCCACTGACTAGCATAGCTAGCATAGCGTCACAAGTAAATTGTAGCATCTAAATATCATTAAATCACAAGTCCAAGACACCAGATGAAAGATACACTTCTTGTGAATCTAGCCACCATTTCTCATTTTTAAAATGTTTTACAGGGAAGACACAATATGTAAATCTATTAGCTAACCACGTTAGCAAAAGACACCATTTTTTTTACTCCACTATTTTTCCACTCCATCACTAGCTATCACCAATTCGACCAAATAAAGAAATAAATAGCCACTAACCAAGAAAAAACCTCATCAGATGACAGTCTGATAACATATTTATTGTATAGCATAGGTTTTGTTAGAAAAATGTGCATATTTCAGGTATAAATCATAGTTTGCCATTGCAGCCACCATCACAAATCTCCCCAAAGCGACTAGAATTACTACAGAGAGCAACGTGTATTACCAATTTACTCATCATAAAACATTTCATAAAAATAGACAAAGCATAGCAATGGAAAGACACAGATCTTGTGAATTCAGACAATATTTCAGATTTTCTAAGCGTTTTACAGCGAAAACACAATAAATCGTTATATTAGCATACCACATGTGCAAACGTTACCCCCGCATGAATTCAAGGCAACGGGAGCGATAACGTTATCATCACCAAAATATATTAATTTTTTCACTAACCTTCTCAGAATTCTTCCGATGACACTCCTGTAACATCATATTACAACATACATATAGAGTTTGTTCGAAAATGTGCATATTTAGCCACAAAAAAACGTGGTTATACAATGAGAATAGTAGCAAAACTGGCCTGAAAATGTCGTGCGCCATCTTTGAGAGTGATCTAGTCTAATCCATAACTAATCATAAACTTGACTAAAAAATACAGGGTTGACAGGAATCGAAAGACAAATTAGTTCTTAATGCAATCGCTGAATTACATTTCTAAAATTATCCTTACTGTGCAATACCGGGTCCGCCAAAGCGAAGCTACACAAAACAAAATGGCGATATATGCGTTTAACATTTTTCAACAGAACAGCGATTTATCATCATAAATAGTTCTTACTGTGAGCTGTTCTTCCATCAGAATCTTGGGCAATGTATCCTTTCTCCGGTCTAATCGTCTTTTGGTCGAAAGATGTCCTCTTGTCCCGTCGAAATGGCAACTAACGTTCGGTATGTACAGTAAAAGTGCCCAGCTCATAGAAGGACGTCACAAATAAATGCCTCAAAATCGCACTAAACGGATATAAATTGCTATAAAACGGTTTAAATTAACTACCTTATGATGTTTTTAACACCTATAACGGGTAAAAACATGACCGGCGATATATTACTGGCTAAACCAAGGCTTGGAAAGAGGCAAGTCCGACGTCCATTGTGCGTCGAGCGCAGGGTCCGAAAGACAGCTCCTTCCGGTCTTTGGTGTTTTATACAGGCCCTGATTGCGCAATCGACTCCATTCAAATTGTCACCACTTACTGACATCTAGAGGAAGGCGTAGGCAGTGTTTGTATCCTCATAGCATTCACAGGGACATTAAAACTGACCTGGGACCAGAGGCCAAGATTTCTGAAATCTCACTCCCTCTCAGGAAAAGTGCTGTAGAATGAGTTCTGTTCCACTCAGAGACATAATTCCAACGGTTATAGAAACTAGAGAGTGTTTTCTATCCAATAATAACAATAATATGCATATTGTACGAGCAAGAATTGAGTACTAGGCAGTTTAATTTGGCAATGTCAAAAAAAAAAAAGTGCTAACAGCTCCCCCTATTGACAAAAGGATTTATACTGTAGGCAGGTGAAAGCTGCATCGTGGAAAACGTTTGGAATATAAACTATATACTGTAGGCAGGTGAAAGTGTAACGATCGTCTTCGAGAGAAAGAGAGGAGGACCAGAGCGCAGCGTGGTAAGTGTTCATGATGATGTTTTTTAATTAAACTCAGAACACTAAACAAAACAATAAACGATGTGAACAAAGGAAACAGTACCGTGTGGCGAACAAACACTGACACGGAAGACAAACACCCACAAACCAAAAGACAAAACAGGCTACCTAAATTTGGTTCCCAATCAGAGACAATGACAAACACCTGCCTCTGATTGAGAACCATATCAGGCCAAACACAGAAAACCAACACAGAAATAGAAAACATAGACAAGAAAATACAAAAGAACTATGGTCAGAACGTGACAGAAAGCTACATCGTCGAAAACGTTTGGGATATAAACTATATACTGTAGGCAGGTGGAAGCTGCATCGTGAAAAATTTATATTTGACCATGTGACCTGACCAGGTAAAGGACTAGAGTTATAACTAGTTGTTCCAAACCAGATTTAAATCTAGATTCATAACTAGGGCCCAGAGTTGTTTCAGACCAGGATTAAATCTAGATTCATAACTAGGGCCCAGAGTTGTTCCAAACCAGATTTAAATCTAGATTCATAACTAGGGCCCAGAGTTGTTTCAGACCAGGATTAAATCTAGAGGAATAACTAGGGCCCATAGTTGTTCCAAACCAGATTTAAATCTAGATTCATAACTAGGGCCCAGAGTTGTTCCAGACCAGGTTTAAATCTAGAGGAATAACTAGGGCCCAGAGTTGTTCCAGACCAGGTTTAAATATAGAGTAGTAATTGGGACCCAGAGTTGTTCCAGACCAGGTTTAAATCTAGATTCATAACTAGGGCCCAGAGTTGTTCCAGACCAGGTTTAAATCTAGATTCATAACTAGGGCCCAGAGTTGTTCCAGACCAGGTAAAGGTCTAGATTCATAACTAGGGCCCAGAGTTGTTCCAGACCAGGTTTAAATCTAGATGCATAACTAGGGCCCAGAGTTGTTCCAGACCAGGTTTAAATCTAGAAGAATAACTAGGGCCCAGAGTTGTTCCAGACCAGGTTTAAATCTAGATTCATAACTAGGGCCCAGAGTTGTTCCAGACCAGGTTTAAATCTAGAGGAATAACTAGGGCCCAGAGTTGTTCCAGACCAGGTTTAAATCTAGATTCATAACTAGGGCCCAGAGTTGTTCCAGACCAGGTTTAAATCTAGAGGAATAACTAGGGCCCAGAGTTGTTCCAGACCAGGTTTAAATCTAGATTCATAACTAGGGCCCAGAGTTGTTCCAGACCAGGTTTAAATCTAGATTCATAACTAGGGCCCAGAGTTGGTCCAGACCAGGATTAAATCTAGAGGAATAACTAGGGCCCAGAGTTGTTCCAGACCAGGTTTAAATCTAGATTCATAACTAGGTCCCAGAGTTGTTCCAGACCAGGTTTAAATCTAGAGGAATAACTAGGGCCCATAGTTGTTCCAGACCAGGTTTAAATCTAGATTCATAACTAGGTCCCAGAGTTGTTCCAGACCAGGATTACATCTAGAGGAATAACTAGGGCCCATAGTTGTTCCAGACCAGGTTTAAATCTAGAGGAATAACTACGGCCCAGAGTTGGTCCAGACCAGGATTAAATCTAGAGGAATAACTAGGGCCCAGAGTTGTTCCAGACCAGGTTTAAATCTAGATTCATAACTAGGTCCCAGAGTTGTTCCAGACCAGGTTTAAATCTAGAGGAATAACTAGGGCCCATAGTTGTTCCAGACCAGGATTAAATCTAGAGGAATAACTAGGGCCCGGAGTTGTTCCTGGTCAGTGAAAAGCTCCAGGCGCAAGACATCAGAGTTGTGAAAAGCAGAACCAAACCCCCACTTCTATAATGCCTACACTTTACAGTTATGCCCTATTTAGGGAATAGGATATGATTTAAAACACACGCACTCCTAGACTAACTACGGTTAACTGTGTATCGTCAGTCCAAACGTGCCTCTGTAATGCTGAACTCCTAGACTAACTACGGTTAACTGAGTATCGTCAGTCCAAACGTGCCTCTGTAATGCTGAACTCCTAGACTTCCTGCAGCACAAAGACAGTGTTTTGAAATGCAGATCTCCCATCTCCTCTGATGGCTGAGCCGTGTCTCTCCTGTTTCAGTTCCCTCTTTAGGGAGCTTATTCTGACTCTGTGTCTCTCTACACATTACTATACTGTGCTATACTATACCATACTATACTATACTATAATATGCTATACTGTACTCTACTATACTATACTAAACTATAATATGTTATACTATACGGTGCTATACTATACCATACTATACTATAATATGCTATACCATAATGTACTATACTGTACTATACTGCACTGGACTGCACTATGCTATACTATACTATGCTATATTACACTGTACTATATTGTACTATACTATAATGTAATGTAACGTAGTAGTAGTATGCTACTATACTAAACTACACTATACAACTATACTATATTATACCACTATACTATATTGTACTATACTATTATAATGTACACCTATTCTTTGCTATATACAATACTATAATGTGCTGTAGTACCATATTACACCAGTGTACTGTACTACTATTCTATTCTATACTATACTGCTTTAATATACTGCTATACTATACCACTATACCATACCATACTAATATACTATACTACTATACTTGACTATACTACTATACTATACAACTGTTCTATACAATATTATACGATACTATACTGCTATACAATACTATCCACTATACTGTATTATACTATAATATATTATATTATATGATTCAAAATCTACTATATTGTACTATACTATACTACATTGTACTATGCTATACTATATTGTACTATGCTCTCTCGCTCTCTCTCTCTCTCTGTCTCTCTCTCTCTCTCTCTCTCTCTCTCTCTCTCTCTCTCTCTCTCTCTCTCTCTCTCTCATATTATAGAGGCCTACAGTAAGCATGCCTGATGTATTAGATGAAATGTGTAAGCCTGCACAGCTACAAAGTGTTTGTTTGTGTGTGTGTATGTGTGTGTGTGTGTGTGTGTGTGTGTGTGTGTGTGTGTGTGTGTGTGTGTGTGTGTGTGTGTGTGTGTGTGTGTGTGTGTGTGTGTGTGTGTGTGTGTGTGTGTGTGTGTGTGTGTGTGTGTGTGTGTGTGTGTGTGTGTGTGCTACAGACTTTAACAGCCTCAAAGTTTTCCAGACAAAGTAACAAAAATGATACATGTTATCAGCAATTCAGAAATAGCTAGGTTGTGGTTAGTGGGTTAACGCTGAATAAATTACCACACCCACACACACACATACCCACACACACACACACCCACACACACACTCATACACACAAATCTCCTTTTTTCTCTCGCACATTTCAAAATGCGTTTAATGAGGAGCAATGTGACACATTAGAAATGGGTAAGGTAGGAATCTCACGGTGAATAATGGGATGATGGCACTCCTTGACTGAGTCCCAATTGGCACCCTATTCCCTAGGTAGTGCACTACAAAGGGAATAGGGTGCCATTTCAGAGCCTTGGTCCAACGTGTTGCATTATATAGGGAACAGGGGCCATTTCAGAGCCTTGGTCCAACGTGTTGCATTATATAGGGAACAGGGGGCCATTTCAGAGCCTTGGTCCAACGTGTTACATTATATAGGGAACATGGGGCCATTTCAGAGCCTTGGTCCAACGTGTTACATTATATAGGGAACAGGGGGCCATTTCAGAGCCTTGGTCCAACGTGTTGCATTATATAGGGAACAGAGTTCCCAAAACTCACGCCCTGACCATCACACACATACAAAACAACAGAAAACAGGTCAGGAACGTGACAGAACCCCCCCCTCAAGGTGCGAACGCCGGGCGCACCAGCACAAAGTCCAGAGGAGGGTCTGGGTGGGCATCTGACCACGGTGGTGGCTCAGGCTCCGGACGCTGTCCCCACACCACCATAGTCACTCCCCGCTTCTCCCCCTCCCAATGACCACCCTCCAACTAAAACCACCTAAATGAAGGGGCAGCACCGGGATAAGGGGCAGCACCGGGATAAGGGGCAGCACCGGGATAAGGGGCAGCACCGGGATAAGGGGCGGCAGGTCCTGGCTGAGGAACTCTGGCAGGTCCTGGCTGAGGGACTCTGGCAGGTCCTGGCTGAGGGACTCTGGCAGGTCCTGGCTGAGGGACTCTGGCAGGTCCGGGCTGAGGGACTCTGGCAGGTCCGGGCTGAGGGACTCTGGCAGGTCCGGGCTGAGGGACTCTGGCAGGTCCGGGCTGAGGGACTCTGGCAGGTCCGGGCTGACGGAAGGCTCTGGCTGATCCGGTCTGGCGGAAGGCTCTGGCTGATCCGGTCTGGCGGAAGGCTCTGGCTGATCCGGTCTGGCGGAAGGCTCTGGCTGATCCGGTCTGGCGGAAGGCTCTGGCTGATCCGGTCTGGCGGAAGGCTCTGGCTGATCCGGTCTGGCGGAAGGCTCTGGCTGATCCGGTCTGGCGGAAGGCTCTAGCGGCTCCTGTCTGGCGGACGGCTCTAGCGGCTCCTGTCTGGCGGACGGCTCTGTAGGCTCATGGCAGACGGGCGGCTTTGCAGGCTCATGGCAGACGGGCGGCTTTGCAGGCTCATGGCAGACGGACAGTTCAGACGGCGTAGGGCAGACGGGCAGTTCAGACGCCGCTGGGCAGACGGGCAGTTCAGGCGCCGCTGGGCAGACGGGCAGTTCAGGCGCCGCTGGGCAGACGGGCAGTTCAGGCGCCGCTGGGCAGACGGGCAGTTCAGGCGCCGCTGGGCAGACGGCAGACTCTGGCCGGCTGAGACGCACTGTAGGCCTGGTGCGTGGTACCGGAACTGGAGGTACCGGGCTAAGGACACGCACCTTCAGGCTAGTGCGGGGAACAACAACAGGGCACACTGGACTCTCGTGGCGCACTCTAGGCCTGGTGCGTGGTACCGGAACTGGAGGTACCGGGCTGAGGGCACGCACCTCAGGGCGAGTGCGGGGAGAAGGAACAGTGCGTACAGGGCTCTGGAGACGCACAGGAGGCTTGGTGCGTGGTGCCGGAACTGGAGGTACTGGGCTGGAGACACGCACCATAGGGAGAGTGCGTGGAGGAGGAACAGGGCTCTGGAGATGCACTGGAAGCCTGGTGCGTGGTGTAGGCACTGGTGGTACTGAGCTGGGGTGGGAAGGTGGCGCCGGATATACCGGACCGTGAAGGAGGACACGTGCTCTTGAGCACCGAGCCTCCCCAACCTTACCAGGTTGAATGGTCCCCGTAGCCCTGCCAGTGCGGCGAGGTGGAATAGCCCGCACTGGGCTATGCAGGCGAACCGGGGACACCACCTGTAAGGCTGGTGCCATGTACGCCGGCCCGAGGAGACGTACTGGAGACCAGATACGTTGGGCCGGCTTCATGGCACTCGGCTCGATGCCCAACCTAGCCCTCCCAGTGCGGCAAGGTGGAATAGCCCGCACTGGGCTAAGCACGCGTACTGGGGACACCGTGCGCTTTACCGCATAACACGGTGTCTGACCAGTACGACGCTCTCTCACTCCACGGCAAGCCCGGGGAGTTGGCTCAGGTATCCAACCCGGCTTCGCCACACTCCCCTTTAGCCCCCCCCCAAGAAATTTTTGGGTGAGCCTCTCGGGCTTCCAGCCTCTCTTACGTGCTGCCTCCTCAATCCACCGCTCCTGGGCTGTGGCTGCCTCCTTCACCTCCCGAGAGCGGCGATTCTCTCCAACCCTTCCCCAGGGTCCTTTTCCGTCCATGATCTCCCAAGACCATTCCTCCTGTGTCCAGTAGTCCTGTGTACTGGGCCGCTGCTGCTCCCCGTTGCTACGCTGCTTGGTCCTGGTTTGGTGGGTGGTTCTGTAAAGGTTTTCTTCCTGGGGTGAAGGAGAGGACCAAAATGCAGCGTAGCCAGTGCTCAACATGTTTAATTATAAGAACAAGTGAACACTACAAACAACTTACAAAATAACAAACGTGCAAAACCGATACAGACCTATCTGGTGCAGAACACAAACACAGAGACAGGTAACAACCACCCACAACGAACACAGTGAAACAACCTACCTAAATATGACTCTTAATTAGAGGAACGCAAAACACCTGCCTCTAATTAAGAGCCATACCAGGCAACCCTAAACCAACATAGAAACACACAACATAGAATGCCCACCCAAAACTCACGCCCTGACCATCACACACATACAAAACAACAGAAAACAGGTCAGGAACGTGACAAGAGGGCCATTTCAGAGCCTTGGTCCAACGTGTTACATTATATAGGGAACAGGGTGCCATTTCAGAGCCTTGGTCCAACGTGTTACATTATATAGGGAACAGGGTGCCATTTCAGAGCCTTGGTCCAACGTGTTACATTATATAGGGAACAGGGTGCCATTTCAGAGCCTTGGTCCAACGTGTTACATTATATAGGGAACAGGGTGCCATTTCAGAGCCTTGGTCCAACGTGTTGCATTATATAGGGAACAGGATGCCATTTCAGAGCCTTGGTCCAACGTGTTACATTATATAGGGAACAGGGTGCCATTTCAGAGCCTTGGTCCAACGTGTTACATTATATAGGGAACAGGGTGCCATTTCAGAGCCTTGGTCCAACGTGTTACATTATATAGGGAACAGGGGGCCATTTCAGAGCCTTGGTCCAACGTGTTGCATTATATAGGGAACAGGATGCCATTTCAGAGCCTTGGTCCAACGTGTTACATTATATAGGGAACAGGGTGCCATT
>NC_092091.1:87751841-87781841 GCF_045679555.1 Salvelinus alpinus | reverse complement strand
CACCTGAATAGATTTCTGCAGATATGTAAAACACCACGGGAGTCCTCTTCCATTTGGGAACTTTACAGTCCTACTGATCTCTCTCTCTCTCCCTCAGGTATGAACAATACCTGGTTTGTATACCCATTGTTGCCTTAGTTAGCATTTACTGGTAGATATCATCAGTTGAAACGTCTTTCCTACCCTACCGGCTACCCATGTCATTCTTCTGTGAGCTGCTCCATGGCAAAACCAGTGGATCGCTGCTCCATGCCAAAACCAGTTGAGAGCTGCTCCATGCCAAAACCAGTGGATCGCTGCTCCATGCCAAAACCAGCTGTGAGCTGCTCCATGCCAAAACCAGTTGAGAGCTGCTCCATGCCAAAACCAGTTGAGAGCTGCTCCATGCCAAAACCAGTGGATCGCTGCTCCATGCCAAAACCAGTTGAGAGCTGCTCCATGCCAAAACCAGCTGAGAGCTGCTCCATGCCAAAACCAGCTGAGAGCTGCTCCATGCCAGAACCAGCTGAGAGCTGCTCCATGCCAAAACCAGTTGAGAGCTGCTCCATGCCAAAACCAGCTGAGAGCTGCTCCATGCCAAAACCAGCTGAGAGCTGCTCCATGCCAAAACCAGTTGAGAGCTGCTCCATGCCAGAACCAGCTGTGAGCTGCTCCATGCCAAAACCAGCTGAGAGCTGCTCCATGCCAAAACCAGCTGAGAGCTGCTCCATGCCAGAACCAGCTGTGAGCTGCTCCATGCCAAAACCAGTTGAGAGCTGCTCCATGCCAAAACCAGCTGAGAGCTGCTCCATGCTAAAACCAGTTGAGAGCTGCTCTATGCCAAAACCAGTTGAGAGCTGCTCCATGCCAAAACCAGTTGAGAGCTGCTCCATGCTAAAACCAGCTGTGAGCTGCTCCATGCCAAAACCAGTTGAGAGCTGCTCCATGCCAAAACCAGTTGAGAGCTGCTCCATGCCAAAACCAGCTGAGAGCTGCTCCATGCTAAAACCAGTTGAGAGCTGCTCCATGCCAAAACCAGTTGAGAGCTGCTCCATGCCAAAACCAGTTGAGAGCTGGTCCATGCCAAAACCAGTTGAGAGCTGCTCCATGCTAAAACCAGTTGAGAGCTGGTCCATGTCAAAACCAGCTGAGAGCTGCTCCATGCCAAAACCAGTTGAGAGCTGCTCCATGCCAGAACCAGCTGAACACTCTGGCTGCCTGCAGATGATATTCCACTGAAACTCGGCTGTGTGTCTGACGCTCATGTTAATATATTTCACGTGCTTTTGCAATTGCGTAGGCTATTTTTGTGCATGATTTCTCTATTGTACTACATAATTGATAAGTCGTATACCTCCACTACACCACTGGTCCTGTGTGTTTTACAGAAAGTGTCCTCTCCTACATGGGTGTGTCGGTATTACGGTTGACAACCTGTCACACTGAAGGCCTATAGGTTCACCACTGAGCACACGTGTTGAATGGAAGCTGATCATGTAGTGGTTTTTACTCTGGTCTCGGGAAGAAATTACGATTATCTATGGTGTATAGGCTGTTATCTATGGTGTAGTGGCTGTTATCTGTGGTGTAGAGGTTGTTATATATGGTGTAGAGCCTGTTATCTATGGTGTAGAGGCTGTTATATATGGTGTAGAGGCTGTTATCTATGGTGTAGAGGCTGTTATCTATGGTGTAGAGGCTGTTATCTATGGTGTAGAGGCTGTTATCTATGGTGTAGAAGCTGTTATCTATGGTGTAGTGGCTGTTATCTATGGTGTAGAGGCTGTTATATATGGTGTAGAGGCTGTTATCTATGGTGTAGAGGCTGTTATCTATGGTGTAGTGGCTGTTATCTATGGTGTAAAGGGCTGTTATCTATGGTGTAGTGGCTGTTATCTATGGTGTGGAGGCTGTTATCTATGGTGTAGTGGCTGTTATCTATGGTGTAGAGGCTGTTATCTATGGTGTAGTGGCTGTTATCTATGGTGTAGAGGCTGTTATCTATGGTGTAGAGGCTGTTATCTATGGTGTAGAGGCTGTTATCTGTGGTGTAGAGGCTGTTATCTATGGTGTAGAGGCTGTTATCTATGGTGTAGAGGCTGTTATCTATGGTGTAGAGGATGTTATCTATGGTGTAGAGGCTGTTATCTATGGTGTAGAGGCTGTTATCTATGGTGTAGAGGCTGTTATCTATGGTGTAGAGGATGTTATCTATGGTGTAGAGGCTGTTATCTATGGTGTAGAGGCTGTTATCTATGGTGTATAGACTGTTATCTGTGGTGTAGAGGCTGTTATCTATGGTGTATAGGCTGTTATCTATGGTGTAGAGGCTGTTATCTATGGTGTAGAGGCTGTTATCTATGGTGTAGAGGATGGTATCTATGGTGTAGAGGCTGTTATCTATGGTGTAGAGGCTGTTATCTATGGTGTATAGGCTGTTATCTATGGTGTAGAGGCTGTTATCTGTGGTGTAGAGGCTGTTATCTATGGTGTAGAGGCTGTTATCTATGGTGTAGAGGCTGTTATATGTGGTGTAGAGGCTGTTATCTATGGTGTAATGATGGTTATATTAGTAGAGGCTGTTATGGTGTAATGATGGTTATATTAGTAGAGGCTGTTATGGTGTAATGATGGTGGTAGGAAGGATGTATTGCTGCTTTTGTGTATCTTCAACAACACACACACACACACACACACACACACACACACACACACACACACACACACACACACACACACACACACACACACACACACACCTCTGGAGCGTATCTCTCTAGCTGGTGGGGTTCTTTGAAGAGCTGTACTCCGTCTTATCAGCAGAGTAGTTGAGCTGTTGCCACTAGCAGTGTGTGTGTGTTTGTGTGTTGCCATTGGCTGTGTGTTATCTCACGATGCAGTCCTATTGGATGTTACTGGCCCCCAGCCACATTACTGAGCTGTAATTAACCCTCTGGCCATATTGCTTTCTTTTACATAGGTGTGTGTGTGTGTGTGTGTGTGTGTGTGTGTGTGTGTGTGTGTGTGTGTGTGTGTGTGTGTGTGTGTGTGTGTGTGTGTGTGTGTGTGTGTGTGTGTGTGTGTGTGTGTGTGTGTGTGTGTGTGTGTGTGTGTGTGTGTGTGTGTGTGTGTGTGTGTGTATCAACCTGACAGTGTGTGTGACAGACAGAATGACTGACTGACAGATACAGTAGTAGTCTGTTTATTCTCAGCAGTAATACTCCTCCTCCTCTCTCCTTCTTTCTTCTTCTCTTCTATCTCTCTTCCCACGCTTCCCTCTCTCCACCACCACTCAGTTGCCCTGGTAAATATGCATGTCTCCGCCCCGATGTAAACAAGGGTGTGTGTGGACGAGAAGGATGCTTCCTGCCTTTGGGGAAAGGAGAAGGGTCAGACCACAACCCCCCCCCCCCCTCTCTCTCTCTCTCTCTCTCTCTCTCTCTCTCTCTCTCTCTCTCTCTCTCTCTCTCTCTCTCTCTCTCTCTCTCTCTCTCTCTCTCTCTCTCTCTCTCTCTCTCTCTCTCTCTCTCTCTCTCTCTCTCTCTCTCTCTCTCTCTCTCTGTCTCTCTCTATCTCTCTCTCTCTCTCCTCTCTCTGTCTCTCCCCTTCCTCTCTTCATCTTTCTCTCTCCCTCTCTCTCTCTCTCTGTCTCCCCACGTCCTCGCTCTCTCCCTCCCTCCCTCCCTCCCCACTTCCTCTCCCTGTCTCTGTTCTTCTCAGATTTACGACCTCTCTCTTTAATAATAGGAAGGGAAGTAGACAAGGACACTCAACGTAGTTTCTCACAGTAGTCCCCCATGGTGGTCACATAGACCAGTCAGTCAGTCTGACCACGGTGGCGTCACACAAGCTGACTGAATATGGAGGCCACGGGCTGCCTTCCAAGTGGCACCATATTCACTATATAGTGCACTACTTTGAACTAGAGCCCTATGGCACCCTATTCCCTATTAAAGTGCACTACTTTGAACTAGAGCCCTATGGCACCCTATTCCCTATTAAAGTGCACTACTTTGGACCAGAGCCCTATGGCACCCTATTCCCTATTAAAGTGCACTACTTTGGACCAGAGCCCTATGGCACCCTATTCCCTATTTAAGTGCACTACTTTGGACCAGAGCCCTATGGCACCCTATTCCCTATTTAAAGTGCACTACTTTGGACCAGAGCCCTATGGCAACTTATTCCCTATTAAAGTGCACTACTTTGGACCAGAGCCCTATGGCACCCTATTCCATATTAAAGTGCACTGCTTTGGACCAGAACCCTATGGCACCATATTCCCTATTAAAGTGCACTACTTTGGACCAGAGCCCTATGGCACCCTATTCCCTATTAAAGTGCTCTACTTTGGACCCGAGCCCTATGGCACCCTATTCCCTATTAAAGTGCACTACTTTGGACCAGAGCCCTATGGCACCTTATTCCCTATTAAGTGCACTACTTTGGACCAGAACCCTATGGCACCCTATTCCCTATTAAAGTGCACTACTTTGGACCAGAGCTATATAAAGTTATGCACTATATGGGGAATAAGGTGCCATTTGGGACGTCGAAGTGTGTGGCAGAAACAAACCTCACAGTAAACTGTACTGTTTGATGTTCAGGGGGAAACGGTTAAGGAAACGGTGTACCGTACAGTAACGTCCTCAGAGCCATTCATTGTTAGCTGGGTACATCTCCAAGGGCATTGTTCCATGATGACTGGGTTGTCTACTTTACAATAGAACACAATAGCTCTTATTTAACTTCTCTCTACCCAACTTTCTGAGGGAATTAATGTTATATTAGGAGAGATGATTACAAACCATTTTGTTGTTTAAAACGTATTGTGTTTTATTGGAAAGGTTAGAGAGACAGAGAGAGAGAGAGAGACAGAGAGAGAGAGAGAGACAGAGAGAGAGAGAGAGAGAGAGATAGACAGAGAGAGGGTGAGAGAGAGAGAGAGAGAGAGAGAGAGAGAGAGGGAGAGAGAGAGAGAGAGAGAGAGAGAGAGAGAGAGAGAGAGAGAGAGAGAGAGAGAGAGAGAGAGAGAGAGAGAGAGAGAGGGTGAGAGAGTGACAGAGAGAGAGGGTGAGAGAGAGAGACAGATAGAGAGAGGGAGACAGAGAGAAAGAGAGAGAGAGAGAGAGAGAGAGAGAGAGAGAGACAGAGAGAGAGACAGAGAGAGAACAAAGTAGATTTGAAGTGCAAACTGTCATCACCCCTGTTTTAAAAGCTTAACCTTTGCATGAGATGACATCACCATCATGTTGTGTTACATTAGGGTCGTAAGAGTCTTAAGTGTGTGTGTGTGTGTGTGTGTGTGTGTGTGTGTGTGTGTGTGTGTGTGTGTGTGTGTGTGTGTGTGTGTGTGTGTGTGTGTGTGTGTGTGTGTGTGTGTGTGTGTGTGTGTGTGTGTGTGTGTGTGTGTGCGCAGCCAGGTCACCCGTGATACAAGTCAATATTCAACATCCATCCATGTCTGAAATGAAAGCCGGCCACTAGGGGGAAACAGTGAGCGCTGTTACCTTCAGGTAGTTTCCGATTTGTGATCGACCGGCTCCATTCGGTCTTATGTAGCAACATTTTGAAATGGTGTTTTTTACATTGGATAAAAGCATAGACACAGAGCTATGGTTTATCAAACACTACAGTTGGGAAAGTAATTCTGCTTTGAAAGTTGATCAACTTTTGAGAAAATGGCGCTTGAATGTTTTGGTACCTACTGGAGAGCTCCTCTTTGTCTCCACCCATTCAGCATCGTTCACACCCTCTTAAGCTTTAGCCCCACCCATCTCATTAAGGATTCAAATGTGAGGTCATGTACTAAACAACCACAGAGTTCAAGACTAAAGGCAGGTTTATACTACGGGTTCCTAAATTCAATCTGGAGTCAGAATGTGGTCAGAGTGCATTCTGGGCGTTCAGATTGTTGTCAGATTGTCTGTTCGTAAATTCAGGCCCACCGTCATCTGGGTTAGGGGAGGGTTTGGCCGGGGTAGGCCGTCATTGCAAATAAGAATTTTTCTTAACTGACTTGCCTAGTTAAATAAAAATAAATATATAATATGAATAATAAATAGACAGAAGCGTGCTACCAATCAGAACTCATCTCTCAGCGTGTCCAGCCCAGCCATTATCTCAGCCAATCATGGCTAGTGAGAAGGGTCCTTCTTTTTCTGTGGCTAAATCAACTAGGTTCGTCATTTTAACAATGTTATTTGTATTTACAGATGACATACAAGTTTGTTATTAATGCACATGGAAGTTCACATGTTCAAGAAGACATTTCTGCCAAAAAAAACGCATTTTGATATTTTTTTTAAGTGTGAGGTCGTGACACAGGACATAGTGGTGCCTAGTTTCCTGAAATTGAGTCAAATTTTTCCAGGGTGTTGAATCTGATTCCAAAGGCTTCGAATCCAGCGATAGATATTTAATATTTTTGTTTTAAGCCTATACCAAACCTTAAACTGTACCATTCAGAGTTAGTGACTAACCTTAACCATTCAGAGTTAATGACTAACCTTAACCATTCAGAGTTAATGTCTAACCTTAACCATTCAGAGTTAATGTCTAACCTTAACCATTCAGAGTTAATGCCTAACCTTAACCATTCAGAGTTAATGCCTAACCTTAACCATTCAGAGTTAATGTCTAACCTTAACCATTCAGAGTTAATGACTCACCTTAACCATTCAGAGTTAATGTCTAACCTTAACCATTCAGAGTTAATGACTAACCTTAACCATTCAGAGTTAATGACTAACCTTAACCATTCAGAGTTGATGCCTAACCTTAACCATTCAGAGTTAATGACTAACCTTAACCATTCAGAGTTAATGACTAACCTTAACCATTCAGAGTTAATGCCTAACCTTAACCTTGAACACTTCAACATTTTATGTTGGGAACAACTTTTGAAATGTTGACGTTTGAGAAACACGGATGACGTGAGACTGTGAGCGCCAGTAGTATATGTGTGTATCAGGGTTTCCATTAGGAAAATGTGGTGCCGTACATTTGATCAGCATCTGAGAAATATACTGAACCCGTATGCATTGGGGTGTGTAACCTAATTAGGGCGTCCACCCACGGTTCTCAGAATGACAGAAATCACATTTAGATCATATTAACAGAACGTGCAAAGTCCAGGATGCAACGACGTGCGGTCCTTCTGAATTCTGACGCGCACTTTGAACGTGTTAGAATAACTGTCCACGTTATTTACTTGTCCTTTCGCCAACAAGACGAGTAACGAACAGCAAAATCACTAGCCTATGTCAATCTACTATTCCCCATAGTAGAAAAGTGGACCTATTCTATTGGTCAGCTTGTACAGAAAAGAAACAGCCTATTACAAACAGGCTCTGGGACAGTTGTGGGACGATAGATCCCAAAATTCACACAACCAGTAGATCTAGACTAAATTATTATTATTTTTTTTAAAGCAATTTGTCTGATGCAACAGATCAGAATGTTTAAAATGTTGATCAACTATTATTTATTCACATTTTAAGAGCAGCAAAGCGCACAAGGCAGTAGGCTACGGACGAATGTTTATCCCATAATGCAATTAGCGGTAAAACAGCGCAGTCAAAAAAGCGCACCGCACGTGAAAAATATGTAAATATCCATTAGAAACGTAGAAAGAGGAGAGATGTAATAGGCAACAACTAGCATGGGTTACTAATAAGGACTAGGATTGTGCCTTGGGCGACTGGACAATGAAAGGAAGTTGATATCAAATAATTGCCTCCACGGATACGGTCTGAAGCGAGTTAAGACATGCCTCATAATATGTAGTAAAAACGTTTCCGCTTTGTAAACAGTTAAGTAGATGTTTTTGAAAATGCACCCTGCCTCCAGCTCCTTGCAAAGTGGTGTGTGACGCGCTGATGAAGCCTGCCTTCCGGTTCCTATGTATTTCGCAATTTGCAAATATTAATAATATTAAAATGATGTAATTTGCATCTCTCAGATAGATTTTATGTTCAAATGTTCTGTGTCTGTATAGCGCCTTCCAAAATTATTCATCCCCCTTGGTGTTTTTTCCCTATTTTGTTGCATTAAAACCTGTAATTTAAATTGATTTTTATTTTTATTTTTCATGTAATGGACATACACAAAATAGTACAAATTGGTGAAGTGAAATGAAAAAAATAACATATAAAAAAAACGGAAAAGTGGTGCGTGCATATGTATTCACCCCCTTTGCTATGAAGCCCCTAAATAAGATCTGCTGCAACCATTTACGTTCATAAGTCACATAATTTGTTAAATAAAGTCCACCTGTGTGCAATCTGTATCACATGATCTCAGTATATATACAACTGTTTTGAAAGGCCAAAGATTCTGCAACACCACTAAGCAAGGGGCACCATGAAGACCAAGGAGCTCTCCAAACCGGTCAGGGACAAAGTTGTGGAGAAGTACAGATCAGGGTTGGGTTATAAAAAAATATCAGAAACTTTGAACATCCCACAGAGCATCATTAAATCCATTATAAAATGTTTTAAGTAATATGGCACCACAACAAACCTGCCAAGAGAGGGCAGCCCACCAAAACTCACGGACCAGGCAAGGAGGGCATTAATCAGAGAGGAAACAAGGAGACCAAAGATAACCCTGAAGGAGCTGCAAAGCTCCACAGCGGAGATTGGATTATCTGTCCATAGGACCACTTAAAACCGTACACTCCACAGAGCTGGGCTTACAGAAGAGTGTCTAGAAAAAAGTAATTGCTTAAAGAAAAAAATAAGTAAACATGTTTTGTGTTCGCCAAAAGGCATGAGGGAGACTCCCCAAACATATGGAAGATGGTACTCTGGTCAGATGAGACTAAAATGTAGCTTTTTGGCCATCAAGGAAAACGCTATGTCTGGCGCAAACCCAGCACCTCTCATCAGCCCGAGAATACCATCCCCACAGTGAAGCATGGTGGTGGCAGCATCATGCTGTGGGGATGTTTTTCATCAGGGAAACTGGTCAGAATTTAAGGATTGATGGATGGCGCTAAATACAGGGAAATTATTGAGGAAAACCTGTTTCAGTCTCCAGAGATTTGAGACTGAGACGGAGGTTCACCTTCCAGCAGGACAATGACCCTAAGCATACTGTAAAGCAACACTCGAGTGGTTTAAGGGGAAACATTTAAATGTCTTGGAATGGCCTAGTCAAAGCCCAGACCTAAATACAGTTGAGAATATGTGGTATGACTTAAAGATTGCTGTACACCAGCGGAACCCATCCAACTTGAAGGAGCTGGAGCAGTTTTGCCTTGAAGAATGGGAAAAAATCCCAGTGGCTAGATGTGCCAAGCTTATAGAGACATACCCCAAGAGACTTGCAGCTGTAATTGCTGCAAAAGGTGGCTCTACAAAGTATTGACTTTGGTGAGGTGAAAAGTTATGCGCTCCAGTTTTCAGTGTTTTTTGTCTTATTTCTTGTTTGTTTCACAATAAAAAATATTTTACATCTTCAAAGTGGTAGGCATGTTGTGTAAATCAAATGATACAACCCCCCTCAAAAAATCTTATTTCATTCCAGGTTGTAAGTCAACAAAATAGGAAAAATTCCAAGGGGGATGAATACTTTCGCACGCCACTGTATGCTGTACGCTTGTGATACACAGAATACATAATGAATGTACTGTATACACGTGCCATTCCACTAAATTATGCAAAATTAACCATTTACTGCAGTGGGCTAAGAGTGACTCTTGGAAGTCTTTAACAAATCTACTTTGAAACAAAAGTATACACCTCACACACATGGTTATGGGCTTAAAAATAGTAAGACACCTGTACCATGTCAGATATACAGTTGAAATGTATGACATTTAGTGTTTGCATCCCAATATTACACTTTATATTCATTCAAAGTGTCCCCATACCGTACGCACTGCCCTCTGTAGCGCCTTGCGGTCGGATGCCAAGCAGTTGCCATAGCGGCGCAGCTGTAGATCTTTTGGAGGATCCGAGGGCCCAAATCTTTTCGGTCTCCTGAGGGGGAAGAGGTGTTGTCGTGCCCTCTTCACCACTGAGTTGGTGTGTTTGGAACATGACAGGTACTTAGTGACGTGGACGCCGAGGAACTTGAAGCTCTCGATCCGCTCCACTACAGGTACTTAGTGATGTGGACGCCGAGGAACTTGAACCTCTCGACCCGCTCCACTACAGGTACTTAGTGATGTGGACGCCGAGGAACTTGAAGCTCTCGACCCGCTCCACTAAAGCCCCGTCGATGTGAAAGGGGGGGGCGTGCTTGGCACTCCGTTTCCTGTAGTCCACGATCAGCTCCTTTGTCTTGCTCACGTCGAGGGAGAGGTTGTTGACCTGGCACCACACTGCCAGGTCTCTGACCTCCTCCCTATAGGCTGCCTCATCGTCGTTGGTGATCAGGGAACACAGGAGGGGACTAAGCACGCACCCCTGAGGGGTGTGTGTGTTTGTGTGTGTCTTACATTAAGGGTGTAAGAGTCTTACGTAAGGGGCGTGGTATGTCAACCTTCAATAAATACAGCCAAGACATCCCTATGAATGTTTTATGAACCTCTTATGTCACGTTAGCGTAGATCTGCACTCCGCAAAAACACCTCCTGTGATTACGTGTTTGAGAGATGAGTGTGTGGGGCGAGGAGGGGCTTTATGTGTGTAACACAGAGAGAGGAAGAGAGAGCAAGAGAGAGAGAGAGAGAGGGGAATAGAGGTAGTGAGAGAGAAGGGAACAGAGGTAGTGAGAGAGAAGGGAATAGATTTAGTGAGAGAGAAGGGAATAGATTTAGTGAGAGAGAAGGGAATAGAGGTAGTGAGAGAGAAGGGAATAGAGGTAGTGAGAGAGAAGGGAATAGAGGTAGTGAGAGAGAAGGGAATAGAGGTAGTGAGAGAGAAGGGAATAGAGGTAGTGAGAGAGAAGGGAATAGAGGTAGTGAGAGAGAAGGGAATAGAGGTAGTGAGAGAGAAGGGAATAGAGGTAGTGAGAGAGAAGGGAATAGATTTAGTGAGAGAGAAGGGAATAGAGGTAGTGAGAGAGAAGGGAATAGAGGTAGTGAGAGAGAAGGGAATAGAGGTAGTGAGAGAGAAGGGAATAGAGGTAGTGAGAGAGAAGGGAATAGAGGTAGTGAGAGAGAAGGGAATAGAGGTAGTGAGAGAGAAGGGAATAGAGGTAGTGAGAGAGAAGGGAATAGAGGTAGTGAGAGAGAAGGGAATAGAGGTAGTGAGAGAGAAGGGAATAGAGGTAGTGAGAGAGAAGGGAATAGATTTAGTGAGAGAGAAGGGAATAGAGGTAGTGAGAGAGAAGGGAATAGAGGTAGTGAGAGAGAAGGGAATAGAGGTAGTGAGAGAGAAGGGAATAGAGGTAGTGAGAGAGAAGGGAATAGAGGTAGTGAGAGAGAAGGGAATAGAGGTAGTGAGAGAGAAGGGAATAGAGGTAGTGAGAGAGAAGGGAATAGATTTAGTGAGAGAGAAGGGAATAGAGGTAGTGAGAGAGAAGGGAATAGAGGTAGTGAGAGAGAAGGGAATAGAGGTAGTGAGAGAGAAGGGAATAGAGGTAGTGAGAGAGAAGGGAATAGAGGTAGTGAGAGAGAAGGGAATAGAGGTAGTGAGAGAGAAGGGAATAGAGGTAGTGAGAGAGAAGGGAATAGAGGTAGTGAGAGAGAACCATCTGTTGTTGTGTCTGAGTGTCTGAGATGTTGATGTTTTCGCTGTGTAATTTACTGCTGTGTTGTGTTGGGTTGTGTTCCTCCCACCCTCACAAACACACACACACACATTACCAGTCCATTGTTACAGCAGGGCTCGGGCTTGTATGGGCTCAGACCTGTCAAACCATGGCCTTGTAATGAACTCACTCTGAACAATGATAACACACACACACACACACACACACACACACACACACACACACACACACACACACACACACACACACACACACACACACACACACACACACACACACACACACACACACACACACACACACACACACACACACACAGGAAGGGACAGCGGTAAGCGAGCGGTGCTGCCACGTGTGATGGATGGTGACATTCCATGGAGAATCTAGCAGGACGGAGGGCAGACTGATCACTACAAATATACTTCGATTTTTTTGGGACGATTTGAAAAGGTCCTGAGAACATCGACTACGTACCATTAAAAAACCCATGATGCTCGGAAGGCGAGGCGCTCTGCTCAGACCACTGTGTCACAGCAGTTTACGATGCTCTAACAAGCTGTGAGAATACTTAATAATAATTTGTATTTATTATGGATCCCCATTAGTTCCTGCCAAGGCAGCAGCTACTCTTCCTGGGGTTTATTATGGATCCCCATTAGTTCCTGCCAAGGCAGCAGCTACTCTTCCTGGGGTTTATTATGGATCCCCATTAGTTCCTGTCAAGGCAGCAGCTACTCTTCCTGGGGTTTATTATGGATCCCCATTAGTTCCTGCCAAGGCAGCAGCTACTCTTCCTGGGGTTTATTATGGATCCCCATTAGTTCCTGCCAAGGCAGCAGCTACTCTTCCTGGGGTTTATTATGGATCCCCATTAGTTCCTGCCAAGGCAGCAGCTACTCTTCCTGGGGTTTATTATGGATCCCCATTAGTTCCTTCCAAGGCAGCAGCTACTCTTCCTGGAGTTTATTATGGATCCCCATTAGTTCCTGCCAAGGCAGCAGCTACTCTTCCTGGGGTTTATTATGGATCCCCATTAGTTCCTGCCAAGGCAGCAGCTACTCTTCCTGGGGTTTATTATGGATCCCCATTCGTTCCTGCCAAGGCAGCAGCTACTCTTCTTGGGGTTTATTATGGATCCCCATTCGTTCCTGCCAAGGCAGCAGCTACTCTTCTTGGGGTTTATTATGGATCCCCATTAGTTCCTGCCAAGGCAGCAGCTACTCTTCCTGGGGTTTATTATGGATCCCCATTAGTTCCTGCCAAGGCAGCAGCTACTCTTCCTGGGGTTTATTATGGATCCCCATTCGTTCCTGCCAAGGCAGCAGCTACTCTTCTTGGGGTTTATTATGGATCCCCATTCGTTCCTGCCAAGGCAGCAGCTACTCTTCCTGGAGTTTAGAATTAACCCTGTAACCATGCAGAATTAATGCGTCAAAAATAGACATTCATCCATAATAAGTCAAATTTTGAAGTGAAACTATGAGATCTTGTTGGGAGAGAGGGAGGTCGGGAGAGAGGGAGGAAGGTTGGGAGGGAGAGAGGAAGGTCAGGAATGGGAGGGAGGGAGAGAGGGAGGAAGGTTGGGAGGGAGGGAGGGAGAGAGGAAGGTCGGGAATGGGAGGGAGGGAGAGAGGGAGGGAAGGAGAGAATGAGGGAAGGAGGGAATGAGAGATTCCGTAATAGGAGTATGGGGCGTTTGGGGACGGGAACATTCCAATGACTACAACCCTGTGTGGGAACAGAATAGAATGGTTGGAGAGAAAATAATGTACTTAGTTGATGAAAGAAGTGGTGGAGTGGAGGGGTTAGGGTGTAACCCAGAAGGAGGGGAGGGGTTAGGGTGTAACCCAGAAGGGGTGGAGTGGAGGGGTTAGGGTGTAACCCAGAAGGGGTGGAGTGGAGGGGTTAGGGTGTAACCCAGAAGGAGTGTAGGGGATAGGGTGAAACCCAGAAGGGGTGGAGTGTAGGGGATAGGGTGTAACCCAGAAGGGGTGGAGTGTAGGGGTTAGGGTATCAGACTTCCTTCTTACTCCACTACAACAGTTCCTTCTTCTCTTGTTTCTCTAATTGGATCATCTCTCTCTCTCTCATCTCTGTCTTTCTCTCCATCCAGACTTCGCTCCTCCAGTCGTCCACGGACCTCCCAAAGACCCCTCCTCCTCTTCCTCCACCAGTCGGACCACGACCACCCGGTCTCCTCCCTACTTTACCACGGCGCGACCCCCCCTCACCACCTTCCCCGGTCAACGCTCCCGGACAACCACAACTGTGCGGAACCCTGCCGGTGGTGCCGTGGTCGTCCCCGGCGATAACCAGATCCCAGAGATCGTTAACCCCGGTAACGGCCAATTACGGAAATGAACACATTCTGTTCCAATGTGTTATCGTATAATTATTGTATATCCAACCCGTTTTTTTAACATGTACATTTCCGGTAGGTAATGGACGGTTGGTTCCAGCCATGGGTGTTCCCCCTCTGCCTCCCCAGCCCCCGGTCATACCCCCCCAGGACCACTGCTCCCCCAGGCTGACAGCTGAGGTGTCCTGGCTCAGAACCCAGCAGGGACAGATGGCCAAGCAGCCCTGTCCTGTAGGGACACTAGGTAACTACAGCCCAGTCCTGTAGGGACACTAGGTAACCACAGCCCAGTCCTGTAGGGACACTAGGTAACTACAGCCCTGTCCTGTAGGGACACTAGGTAAACTACAGCCCTGTCCTGTAGGGACACTAGGTAACTACAGCCCTGTCCTGTAGGGACACTAGGTAACCACAGCCCAGTCCTGTAGGGACACTAGGTAACTACAGCCCTGTCCTGTAGGGACACTAGGTAACTACAGCCCTGTCCTGTAGGGACACTAGGTAACTACAGCCCTGTCCTGTAGGGACACTAGGTAACTACAACCCAGTCATGTAGGGACACTAGGTAACTACAGCCCTGTCCTGTAGGGACACTAGGTAACTACAGCCCTGTCCTGTAGGGACACTAGGTAACTACAGCCCTGTCCTGTAAGGACACTAGGTAACTACAGCCCAGTCCTGTAGGGACACTAGGTAACTACAGCCCTGTCCTGTAGGGACACTAGGTAACTACAGCCCTGTCCTGTAGGGACACTAGGTAACTACAGCCCAGTCCTGTAGGGACACTAGGTAACTACAGCCCTGTCCTGTAGGGACACTAGGTAACTACAGCCCTGTCCTGTAGGGACACTAGGTAACTACAACCCAGTCCTGTAGGGACACTAGGTAACTACAACCCTGTCCTGTAGGGACACTAGGTAACTACAGCCCAGTCCTGTAGGGACACTAGGTAACTACAGCCCTGTCCTGTAGGGACACTAGGTAACTACAGCCCTGTCCTGTAGGGACACTAGGTAACTACAGCCCAGTCCTGTAGGGACACTAGGTAACTACAGCCCTGTCCTGTAGGGACACTAGGTAACTACAGCCCAGTCCTGTAGGGACACTAGGTAACTACAGCCCAGTCAAGTATAATACATGTAGTATATTATAGTAATTATATCTACAGATATACAGTAGGTACTACATTCAGATAATTACTATAATATACTACATGTATTATATCTGACTGTAGTACCTACTGTATATCTGTACATATAATTACTATAATATACTACATGTATTATATATCTACAGATATACAGTAGTTACTACAGTCGATATACAGTAGTTGGGGTTTTAGGGTGTTTAAGTCCCTGTAAAAAGGTAGTTGGGATCAGGGTTAGGGTCGGGGTGTTTAAGTCCCTGTAAAAGGTAGTTGGGATCAGGGTTGGGGTCGGGGTGTTTAAGTCCCTGTAAAAAGGTAGTTGGGATCAGGGTTAGGGTTGGGGTGTTTAAGTCCCTGTAAAAAGGTAGTTGAGATCAGGGTTAGGGTTGGGGTGTTTAAGTCCTTGTAAAACGGTAGTTGGGATCAGGGTTAGGATTGGGGTGTTTAAGTCCCTGTAAAAAGGTAGTTGGGATCAGGGTTAGGGTTGGGGTGTTTAAGTCCTTGTAAAAAGGTAGTTGGGATCAGGGTTAGGATTGGGGTGTTTAAGTCCTTGTAAAAAGGTAGTTGGGATCAGGGTTAGGGTGTTTAAGTCCCTGTAAAAAGGTAGTTGGGATCAGGGTTAGGGTTGGGGTGTTTAAGTCCCTGTAAAAAGGTAGTTGGGATCAGGGTTAGGTTTGGGGTGTTTAAGTCCCTGTAAAAAGGTAGTTGGGATCAGAGTTAGGGTTGGGGTGTTTAAGTCCCTGTAAAAAGTTAGTTGGGATCAGGGTTAGGGTTGGGGTGTTTAAGTCCCTGTAAAAAGGTAGTTGGGATCAGGGTCGGGGTCGGGGTGTTTAAGTCCCTGTAAAAAGGTAGTTGGGATCAGGGTTAGGGTGTTTAAGTCCCTGTAAAAAGGTAGTTGGGATCAGGGTTAGGGTTGGGGTGTTAGGGTGTTTAAGTCCCTGTAAAAAGGTAGTTGAGATCAGGGTTAGGGTTGGGGTGTTTAAGTCCCTGTAAAAAGGTAGTTGGGATCAGGGTTAGGGTCGGGGTGTTTAAGTCCCTGTAAAAAGGTAGTTGGGATCAGGGTTAGGGTTGGGGTATTTAAGTCCTTGTAAAAAGGTAGTTGGGATCAGGGTTAGGGTTGGGGTGTTTAAGTCCCTGTAAAAAGGTAGTTGGGATCAGGGTTGGGGTGTTTAAGTCCCTGTAAAAAGGTAGTTGGGATCAGGGTTGGGGTTGGGGTATTTAAGTCCCTGTAAAAAGGTAGTTGGGATCAGGGTTAGGGTTGGGGTGTTTAAGTCCCTGTAAAAAGGTAGTTGGGATCAGGGTTGGGGTGTTTAAGTCCCTGTAAAAAGGTAGTTGGGATCAGGGTTAGGGTTGGGGTGTTTAAGGTAGTTGGGATCAGGATTAGGGTTGGAGTGTTTAAGTCCCTGTAAAAAGGTAGTTGGGATCAGGGTTAGGGTCGGGGTGTTTGAGTCCCTGTAAAAAGGTATTTGGGATCAGGGTTAGGGTTGGGGTTGGCCTAGAAAATAAGGACAATTCCACACTCACTGGAAATAGTCTTTAGAAGTTCACATCATTTCCATCAGTAAATACTATTTCCACCCAGTTCAGGTTTTTCATGTTCTCGACAGCAGACAACAAGTGTTTGACTGTCACTACACACAGAGCTTCTGTTATTTAAACAATGAAACAAGTAGGTGTCTGTCTGCGCTTGTCTTTTCTTTACAGCGTGGGCTGTTCTCTGTTAGAGCCTGGCTTTAAATTATGTTAGAGCGTGGGTTGTTCTCTGTTAGAGCCTGGCTTTAAATTATGTTACAGCGTGGGTTGTTCTCTGTTAGAGCCTGGCTTTAAATTATGTTAGAGCGTGGGTTGTTCTCTGTTAGAGCCTGGCTTTAAATTATGTTAGAGCGTGGGTTGTTCTCTGTTAGAGCCTGGCTTTAAATTATGTTAGAGCGTGGGTTGTTCTCTGTTAGAGCCTGGCTTTAAATTATGTTACAGCGTGGGTTGTTCTCTGTTAGAGCCTGGCTTTAAATTATGTTAGAGCGTGGGTTGTTCTCTGTTAGAGCCTGGCTTTAAATTATGTTAGAGCGTGGGTTGTTCTCTGTTAGAGCCTGGCTTTAAATTATGTTAGAGCGTGGGTTGTTCTCTGTTAGAGCCTGGCTTTAAATTATGTTAGAGCGTGGGTTGTTCTCTGTTAGAGCGTGAGTTGTTCTCTGTTAGAGCGTGAGTTGTTCTCTGTTAGAGCGTGAGTTGTTCTCTGTTAGAGTTGTTCTCTGTTAGAGCGTGGGTTGGTCTCTGTTGGAACGTGAGTTGTTCTCTGTTAGAGCGTGGGTTGTTCTCTATTAGAGTGTGTGTTGTTCTCTGTTAGAGCGGGAGTTGTTCTCTGTTAGAGCGTGGGTTGTTCTCTGTTAGAGCGTGGGTTGTTCTCTGTTAGAGCGTGGGTTGTTCTCTGTTAGAGAGTGAGTTGTTCTCTGTTAGAGAGTGAGTTGTTCTCTGTTAGAGCGTGAGTTGTTCTCTGTTAGAGCGTGGGCTGTTCTCTGTTAGAGCGTGGGTTGTTCTCTGTTAGAGCGTGGGTTGTTCTCTGTTAGAGAGTGAGTTGTTCTCTGTTAGAGCGTGAGTTGTTCTCTGTTAGAGCGTGGGTTGTTCTCTGTTAGAGCGTGGGCTGTTCTCTGTTATAGAGTGCGTTGTTCTCTGTTAGAGAGTGAGTTGTTCTCTGTTAGAGCGTGGGCTGTTCTCTATTAGAGCGTGGGTTGTTCTCTGTTAGAGAGTGAGTTGTTCTCTGTTAGAGAGTGAGTTGTTCTCTGTTAGAGCGTGAGTTGTTCTCTGTTAGAGCGTGGGTTGTTCTCTGTTAGAGCGTGGGCTGTTCTCTGTTATAGAGTGCGTTGTTCTCTGTTAGAGAGTGAGTTGTTCTCTGTTAGAGCGTGGGCTGTTCTCTATTAGAGCGTGGGTTGTTCTCTGTTAGAGAGTGAGTTGTTCTCTGTTAGAGCGTGAGTTGTTCTCTGTTAGAGCGTGGGTTGTTCTCTGTTAGAGCGTGGGCTGTTCTCTGTTAGAGAGTGAGTTGTTCTCTGTTAGAGAGTGAGTTGTTCTCTGTTAGAGCGTGGGCTGTTCTCTATTAGAGTGTGGGTTGTTCTCTGTTAGAGCGTGGGCTGTTGTCTATTAGAGCGTGGGTTGTTCTCTGTTAGAGCGTGGGCTGTTCTCTATTAGAGCGTGGGTTGTTCTCTGTTAGAGCGTGGGCTGTTGTCTATTAGAGCGTGGGTTGTTCTCTATTAGAGCGTGGGTTGTTCTCTGTTAGAGCGTGGGTTGTTCTCTGTTAGAGCGTGGGTTGTTCTCTTTTAGAGCGTGGGCTGTTCTCTGTTAGAGCGGGAGTTGTTCTCTGTTAGAGCGTGAGTTGTTCTCTGTTAGAGTTGTTCTCTGTTAGAGCGTGGGTTGTTCTCTGTTAGAGCGTGGGTTGTTCTTTGTTAGAGCGTGGATTGTTCTCTGTTAGAGCGTGGGTTGTTCTCTGTTAGAGCGTGGGTTGTTCTCTGTTAGAGCGTGACTTGTTCTCTGTTAGAGCGTGAGTTGTTCTCTGTTAGAGCGTGGGTTGTTCTCTGTTAGAGCGTGGGTTGTTCTCTGTTAGAGTTGTTCTCTGTTAGAGCGTGGGTTGTTCTTTGTTAGAGCGTGGGTTGTTCTCTGTTAGAGCGTGAGTTGTTCTCTGTTAGAGCGTGGGTTGTTCTCTGTTAGAGCGTGGGTTGTTCTCTGTTAGAGCGTGGATTGTTCTCTGTTAGAGCGTGGGTTGTTCTCTGTTAGAGCGGGAGTTGTTCTCTGTTAGAGCGTGAGTTGTTCTCTGTTAGAGCGTGGGTTGTTCTCTGTTAGAGCGGGAGTTGTTCTCTGTTAGAGCGTGAGTTGTTCTCTGTTAGAGCGTGGGTTGTTCTCTGTTAGAGCGTGAGTTGTTCTCTGTTAGAGCGTGGGTTGTTCTCTGTTAGAGCGTGGGTTGTTCTCTGTTAGAGCGTGGATTGTTCTCTGTTAGAGCGTGGGTTGTTCTCTGTTAGAGCGGGAGTTGTTCTCTGTTAGAGCGTGAGTTGTTCTCTATTAGAGCGTGAGTTGTTCTCTGTTAGAGCGGGAGTTGTTCTCTGTTAGAGCGTGGGTTGTTCTCTGTTAGAGCGTGAGGTGTTCTCTGTTAGAGCGTGAGATGTTCTCTGTTAGAGCGTGAGTTGTTCTCTGTTAGAGCTGTTCTCTGTTAGAGCGTGAGTTGTTCTCTGTTAGAGTTGTTCTCTATTAGAGTGTGAGTTGTTCTCTGTTAGAGCGTGAGTTGTTCTCTGTTAGAGCGTGAGTTGTTCTCTATTAGAGCGTGAGTTGCTCTCTGTTAGAGCGCGAGTTGTTCTCTGTTAGAGCGTGAGTTGTTCTCTGTTAGAGCGTGAGTTGTTCTCTATTAGAGCGTGAGTTGCTCTCTGTTAGAGCGCGAGTTGTTCTCTGTTAGAGCGTGGGTTGTTCTCTGTTCGAGCGTGAGTTGTTCTCTGTTAGAGTTGTTCTCTGTTAGAGCGTGAGTTGTTCTCTATTAGAGCGTGAGTTGTTCTCTGTTGGAACGTGAGTTGTTCTCTGTTAGAGTTGTTCTCTGTTAGAGCGTGGGTTGTTCTCTATTAGAGCATGGGTTGTTCTCTGTTAGAGCGTGGGCTGTTCTCTATTAGAGGGTGAGTTGTTCTCTGTTAGAGCGTGGGCTGTTCTCTATTAGAGCGTGAGTTGTTCTCTGTTAGAGCGTGGGTTGTTCTCTGTTAGAGCGTGGGTTGTTCTCTGTTAGAGTGTGGGTTGTTCTCTGTTAGAGTGTGGGTTGTTCTCTGTTAGAGCGTGGGTTGTTCTCTGTTAGAGTGTGGGTTGTTCTCTGTTAGAGCGTGAGTTGTTCTCTGTTAGAGTGTGGGTTGTTCTCTGTTAGAGCGTGGGTTGTTCTCTGTTAGAGTGTGGGTTGTTCTCTGTTAGAGCTTGGGTTGTTTTCTGTTAGAGCGTGAGTTGTTCTCTGTTAGAGCGTGGGTTGTTCTCTGTTAGAGCGTGGGTTGTTCTCTGTTAGAGCGTGGGTTGTTCTCTGTTAGAGCGTGGGTTGTTCTCTGTTAGAGTGTGGGTTGTTCTCTGTTAGAGTGTGGGTTGTTCTCTGTTAGAGCGTGGGTTGTTCTCTGTTAGAGTGTGGGTTGTTCTCTGTTAGAGCGTGAGTTGTTCTCTGTTAGAGTGTGGGTTGTTCTCTGTTAGAGCGTGGGTTGTTCTCTGTTAGAGTGTGGGTTGTTCTCTGTTAGAGCTTGGGTTGTTTTCTGTTAGAGCGTGAGTTGTTCTCTGTTAGAGCGTGGGTTGTTCTCTGTTAGAGCGTGGGTTGTTCTCTGTTAGAGTGTGGGTTGTTCTCTGTTAGAGCGTGGGTTGTTTTCTGTTAGAGCGTGAGTTGTTCTCTGTTAGAGCGTGAGTTGTTCTCTGTTAGAGCGTGGGTTGTTCTCTGTTAGAGCGTGGGTTGTTCTCTGTTAGAGTGTGGGTTGTTCACTCTTAGAGCGCGAGTTGTTCTCTTTTAGAGCGTGGGTTGTTCTCTGTTAGAGCGTGAGTTGTTCTCTGTTAGAGCGTGGGTTGTTCTCTGTTGGAACGTGAGTTGTTCTCTGTTAGAGCGTGAGTTGTTCTCTGTTAGAGCGTGGGTTGCTCTCTGTTAGAGCATGGGTTGTTCTCTGTTAGAGCGTGGGTTGTTCTCTGTTAGAGCGTGGGTTGTTCTCTGTTAGAGCGTGGGTTGTTCTCTGTTAGAGCGTAGGTTGTTCTCTGTTAGAGCGGGAGTTGTTCTCTATTAGAGCGTGAGTTGTTCTCTGTTAGAGCGTGGGTTGTTCTCTATTAGAGCGTGGGTTGTTCTCTGTTAGAGCGTGGGTTGTTCTCTGTTAGAGCGTGGGTTGCTCTCTGTTAGAGCGTGGGTTGTTCTCTGTTAGAGCGTGGGTTGTTCTCTGTTAGAGCGTGAGTTGTTCTCTATTAGAGCGTGAGTTGTTCTATGTTAGAGCGTGGGTTGTTCTCTGTTAGAGCGTGGGTTGTTCTCTGTTAGAGCGTGGGTTGTTCTCTGTTAGAGTGTGGGTTGTTCTCTGTTAGAGCGTGAGTTGTTCTCTGTTAGAGCGTGAGTTGTTCTCTATTAGAGCGTGAGTTGTTCTGTTGGAACGTGAGTTGTTCTCTGTTAGAGTTGTTCTGTGTTAGAGCGTGGGTTTTTCTCTATTAGAGCATGGGTTGTTCTCTGTTAGAGCGTGGGCTGTTCTCTATTAGAGCGTGGGCTGTTCTCTATTAGAGCGTGGGTTGTTCTCTTTTAGAGCGTGGGTTGTTCTTTGTTAGAGTGTGGGTTGTTCACTCTTAGAGCGTGAGTTGCTCTCTGTTAGAGTGTGGGTTGTTCTCTGTTAGAGCGTGGGTTGTTCTCTGTTAGAGCGTGGGCTGTTCTCTATTAGAGCGTGGGCTGTTCTCTATTAGAGTGTGAGTTGTTCTCTGTTAGAGCGTGGGCTGTTCTCTATTAGAGCGTGGGTTGTTCTCTGTTAGAGCGTGGGTTGTTCTCTGTTAGAGTGTGGGTTGTTCACTCTTAGAGCGCGAGTTGTTCTCTGTTAGAGCGTGGGTTGTTCTCTGTTAGAGCGTGAGTTGTTCTCTGTTAGAGCGTGGGTTGTTCGCTGTTGGAACGTGAGTTGTTCTCTGTTAGAGCGTGAGTTGTTCTCTGTTAGAGCGTGGGTTGTTCTCTGTTAGAGCGTGGGTTGTTCTCTGTTAGAGCGTGGGTTGTTCTCTGTTAGAGCGTGGGTTGTTCTCTGTTAGAGCGGGAGTTGTTCTCTATTAGAGCGTGAGTTGTTCTCTGTTAGAGCGTGGGTTGTTCTCTATTAGAGCGTTGGTTGTTCTCTGTTAGAGCGTGGGTTGTTCTCTGTTAGAGCGTGGGTTGTTCTCTGTTAGAGCGTGGGTTGTTCTCTGTTAGAGCGTGAGTTGTTCTCTGTTAGAGCTTGGGTTGTTCTCTATTAGAGCGTTGGTTGTTCTCTGTTAGAGCGTGGGTTGTTCTCTGTTAGAGCGTGGGTTGTTCTCTGTTAGAGCGTGGGTTGTTCTCTGTTAGAGCGTGAGTTGCTCTCTGTTAGAGCGTGGGTTGTTCTCTGTTAGAGCGTGGGTTGTTCTCTGTTAGAGCGTGAGTTGTTCTCTGTTAGAGCTTGGGTTGTTCTCTATTAGAGCGTGGGTTGTTCTCTATTAGAGCGTGGGTTATGTGATAATGTAGAATATGCAACATGAACATCATATATAGGTCATGTTAACACTGTAACAATGTTCAATGTATGTGCCATGACAGGCATACAGGCATACACTACATCTCATTATGAGAAACAACACACACACACACACACACACACACACACACACACACACACACACACACACACACACACACACACACACACACACACACACACACACACACACACACCCTCTTTCTCACACACACAAACACAAATGTGTAGGGACATGTGTGTTAGATTCAGATCACCAGTTCTTTAACCTCCCCCATAATGTCTGTCTCTGTCCTCTCCAGTACTGAGGTTGGTAAGTAGAGTATGATCCTACTGTTCAGACTCATGAATGTGAAACACTGCCCTTTGTCTGGTTAATTATCACACACACACACACACACACACACACACACACACACACACACACACACACACACACACACACACACACACACACACACACACACACACACACACACACACACACACACACACACACACACACACACACACACACACACACACGCACACACACGCACGTGCCTGTTCAGTGAACCCCTGGCTCATCCGTACTTCCTGCCTCCCTGCCCACTCTCTGAATGTCAACGCTGTCTTCCTGTGTTTGCTAAGCGTGTTGTCTTGGTGTTTCCGTTTGTCTTCCAGGCGTAGCTACATACGTGTGTGTTGCTCAGCAGGGCTACTGGGATCCCCAAGGCCCCGACCTCAGCAACTGCACGTCTCCCTGGGTCAACCACATCATGCAGAAAGTGAGTTTGACTGCTGGCGGCGGCCATTGCGGCTACGCGGATCTCCCATTGAAACACACTCTAGGGCGCCCATTACGGATCTGGACCCAGGGGCAGTTTCTCATGCATGGAGACACATTGGGGAAGATACTGGGGAAGATCTAGACTGTGTCCCAAAACGGCACTAAACAGTGTTCCATTTGGTACGCACCACTACTGTAGACTAGACAGGGTTGATTCAGAGACTTCCTGTATTGTTTGGCTCTTTGTTAATTAAGCTCAGTTCATGGCTATATGATGTTAAACATGATAGCTGTTTGATGAGCTCAGTTAACCTTTCACGAGCCTCTACCCCGGGTCCGGGATCACCCCCCACCCCCCCCACACACTGATTAGCATGGCTAGCATAGCTTCACAAGTAGATAGTAGCATCTAAATATCATTAAATCACAAGTCCAAGACACCAGATGAAAGATACAGATCTTGTGAATAAAGCCACCATTTCAGATTTTTTAAATGTTTTACAGGGAAGACACAATATGTAAATCTATTAGCTAAACACGTTAGCAAAATACACAATATCTTTGTCCACCATTTTTTCTCTCCACCAGTAGCTATCACCAATTCGGCTAAACTAAGATATTGATAGCCAATAACCAATAAAAAACCTCATCAGATGACAGTCTGATAACATATTTATGGTATAGGATAGGTTTTGTTAGAAAAAAGTGCATATTTCAGGTAGAAATCACAGTTTACAATTGCACCGACCATCACAACTCGACTAGAATTACTATAGAGAGCAACGTGTATGACCAATTTACTCATCATAAAACATTTCATAAGAATAGACAAAGCATAGCAATGGAAAGACCCAGATCTTGTGATTTCAGACAATATTTCAGATTTTCTAAGCGTTTTACAGCGAAAACACAATAAATCGATAAGTTAGCATACCACATGTGCAAACGTTACCAGAGCATCGATTCAAGCCAAAGAGAGCTATAACGTAATCATCGCCAAAATATATTAATTTTTTCACTAACCTTCTCAGAATTCTTCCGATGACACTCCTGTAACATCATTTTACAACATACATATAGAGTTTGTTCGAAAATGTGCATATTTAGCCATACAAAACCGTGGTTATACAATGAAAATACTAGCAAATCAAGCCTCAAAATGTCGGACGTCATCTTTCAGAGTGATCTAGTTTAATCGAAAGCTAATCATATACTTGACTAAAAAATACAGGGTTGACAGGAATCGAAAGACAAATTAGTTCTTAATGCAACCGCTGATTTACATTTCTAAAATTATCCTTACTGTGCAATACAGGGTTCGCCAAGTGAAGTGATAACAAACAAAATGGCGGATTATGCGTTTAAAATATTTCGACAGAACAACGATTTATCATATTAAATATTTCTTACTATGAGGTGATTTTCCATCAGATTCTTGGGCAATGTATCCTTTCTTGGGTCTAATCTTCTTTTGGTCGATAGATGTCCTCTGTCCTTCGAAATGTCCACTAACATCGACCGAGACCCCGAAACGTGACCAAAGCTTCAAAGTGCACGACAAAGAAATTCCTCAAAATCGCACTAAACGGATATAAATTGCTATAAAACGGTTCAAATTAACTACATTATGATGTTTTTAACAACTATAACGACTAAAAACATGACCGGAGAAATATCACTGGCTAAACAACCATTTGGAAGGAGGCAAGTCCGATGTCCATCTTGCGTAAGACGCGCGAAGGGAAAGGACGGTACTTCCACGTTTTGTTGTTTTATAGTGGCTCTGATTGTGCAATCGACTCCATTCAAAGCGTGATGACGTACTGACACCCAGAGGAAGACGTAGGCAGTGTCGGTTTCTCCATAGCATTTACAGGCACCTTAAAACCGACCCCAGATCAGGGGTCAAAATTTCTGAAATCTGACTCCCTGTCAGGAAAAGTGCTGTAGAAGTAGTTCTGTACCACTCAGAGACAAAATTCCAACGGCTATAGAAACTAGAAAGTGTTTTCTATCCAATAATAACAATAATATGCATATTGTACGATCAAGAATTGAGCACGAGGCAGTTTAATTTGGAGACCAAAAAATGCTAATGCGGAACAGCACCCCCTATAGTTGCAAGAAGTTTTTAAACATGATAGCTGTTTGATGAGCTCAGTTCCTGGTTATATGACGTTAAAGACGATAGCTGTGTGATAAGCTCAGTTCCTGGTTATATGACGTTACAGATGATAGCTGTGTGATAAGCTCAGTTCCTGGTTATAGGACGTTAAAGACGATAGCTGTGTGATAAGCTCAGTTCCTGGTTATATGACGTTAAAGATGATAGCTGTGTGATAAGCTCAGTTCCTGGTTATATGACGTTAAAGATGATAAAAATTAAAGATGTGCGGTGTAGGACTGAGGAGACTGTAGCTCATTAATACATTCTGGTTAGTATCAGCATCATCATCATCATTATAGGAGTCGTGAATATCATGACAAAGACAAGAAATAATGAAGACATTTGTTTCATTCTGAGTTTCTCTGCAGTTGTTTTAATCACTATCAGTTGTTTTAATCACTATCATCACGATCAGTTGTTTTAATCACTATCAGTTGTTTTAATCACTATCAGTTGTTTTAATCATTATCATCACTATCAGTTGTTTTAATCACTATCAGTTGTTTTAATCACTATCAGTTGTTTTAATCACTATCAGTTGTTTTAATCACTATCAGTTGTTTTAATCACTATCATCACTATCAGTTGTTTTAATCACTACCATCACTATCAGTTGTTTTAATCACTATCAGTTGTTTTAATCACTATCAGTTGTTTTAATCACTACCATCACTATCAGTTGTTTAATCACTACCATCACTATCAGTTGTTTTCAATCACTATCAGTTGTTTTAATCACTACCATCACTATCAGTTGTTTTAATCACTACCATCACTATCAGTTGTTTTAATCACTATCAGTTGTTTTAATCACTATCAGTTGTTTTAATCACTATCAGTTGCTTTAATCACTATCAGTTGTTTTAATCACTATCATCACTATCAGTTGTTTTAATCACTATCAGTTGTTTTAATCACTATCAGTTGTTTTAATCACTATCATCACTATCAGTTGTTTTAATCACTATCAGTTGTTTTAATCACTATCAGTTGTTTTAATCACTATCATCACTATCAGTTGTTTTAATCACTATCAGTTGTTTTAATCACTATCAGTTGTTTTAATCACTATCATCACTATCAGTTGTTTTAATCACTATCATCACTATCAGAGTTTTCATTCTTTCTTCCACAACCAGTTGAGGTTTTAACCATCATTACATCCCTCGTCTTTGTAATAAATATCACTCGTTTTTAGCCCCTACAGTACAGTAGTCCCAAACTGAACATAGTATGAGAACTAGTCTCGGTCTGTGTTGTAACCTCTATGTTCTGTCTTCATCCTCCTCCTCCTCCTCCTCTAGTTGCGTAGCGGCGAGACGGCAGCCGTCGTTGCCAGGGAGCTAGCAGAGCAGACTAAAGGGTTGTTGCGTCCCGGTGACGTCCCCTCTACGGTGAGGGCCATGGCCCAGCTGGTTGACCTGCTGGATGTTCAGCTCAGAAACCTAACCCCCGGGGGCAAGGACAGCGCCGCACGCAGCCTCAACAAGGTACTGCAGGGAAAAATACTTTCTTTGTGTTCATTTCAATATTGAAGGGATAGGTCACCCAAGGATTGCTGTCTTATCTTGTCCATTTATTTATTTATTTAACTAGGCAAGTCAGTTAAGAACAAATTCTTATTTACAATGTCAGCCTACAGTGGGTTAACTGCCTTGTTCAGGGGCAGAACAACAGATTTTTTTACTTTGTCAGCTCGGGGATTTGATCTTGCAACCTTTCGCCTTTCGGTTACTAGTCCAAAGCGTTAACCACTAGGCTACCTGCCGCCTTCTGTTGCCCCATAATCTGCTTACAATATATAATTTGCTCATTTGGGTGACCTATTCCTTTAATTGTTTATTTCTTGGGGATTTATATTTTTAAACTGAATAGTGTAGAGTTTTTTATCATTTGTTTCTCAACTACAATCCTGCAAAAGGAGATAAATATGATCCTGTTATTTCCATCAATAAACCCAATTAACTGTGTAATTGAATAATATGGCTCATTAGTATGCTAATTATGATTTCGATATTGAAGGTTTCCAATTAACATGTGGGTATTATAATTTCAGCTACAACTCTTAATGCCATAGATGTAGAGGACAATATGAGTTTATTTTTTTATTTTTCTTTATTTAACTAGGCAAGTTGGTTAAGAACAAATTCTTATTTTCAATGACGGCCTAGGGAAGGGAAGGAGGGAGGGAGGGAGGGAGGGAGGGAGGGAGGGATAGAGAAAGGGAGGGGTGATAGAGGGATAGAGAAAGGGAGAGAAGGGGGAGGGATAGAGAAAGGGAGGGGGTGATAGAGGGATAGAGAAAGGGAGAGAAGGGGGAGGGATAGAGAAAGGGAGAGAAGGGATAGAGAAAGGGAGGGATGTTCTAAATGGTTGAAAGAGGAAGGAGAGGGAGAGGCAGGGGGAGGGAGAGGCAGGGGGGAGGGAGAGGCAGGGGGAGGGAGAGGCAGGGGGAGGAGAGGAGAGGCAGGGGGAGGGAGAGGCAGGGGGAGGAGAGGGGAGGCAGGGGGAGGAGAGGCAGGGGGAGGGAGAGGCAGGGGGAGGAGAGGAGAGGCAGGGGGAGGAGAGGCAGGGGGAGGGAGAGGCATGGGGAGGAGAGGCAGGGGGAGGGAGAGGCGGGTGGAGGGAGAGGCAGGGGGAAGGGAGAGGCATGGGGAGGAGAGGCAGGGGGAGGGAGAGGCAGGGGGAGGGAGAGGCAGGGGGAGGGAGAGGCAGGGGGAAGGGAGAGGCAGGGGGAAGGGAGAGGCATGGGGGAGGGAGAAGCAGGGGGATGGAGAGGCAGGGGGAGGGAGAGGCAGGGGGAGGAGAGGCAGGGGGAAGGAGAGGCAGGGGGAGGAAGAGGCAGGGGGGAGGGAGAGGCAGGGGGAAGGAGAGGCAGGGGGAGGAGAGGCAGGGGGAGGAGAGGCAGGGGGAAGGAGAGGCAGGGGGGCGGAAGCGTCTTCCTAAATGTCTGTTTTATTTCCCTAATGGCTGTTTCATTCACAGAGATCCTGTTCAATTAGTGCTGAGTAGAAGTAGTATTGTTTTATATGGAACTGTATGGTGTGGTTAATGAACTGTGTGTTGTGTGGTTGTGTGCGGTGCTAACCAACCTGTCTGGGTTTACAGCTGCAGAAGAGAGAGAGGTACTGCAGGTTTTTTGTCCAGGTATGTCAGCCTTCCTATCTGTCATATTTATTCACCTCCCTCAACGACAGCCTGCCTGCTGCATATTGAAAGCATTTCACGTCAAGGCAGCGCTGTGCATAGAATCATAATTCCATGGTGCTCTGGTTTGGGTTGTCTTGTGATTTTTTATTTGATATAAAACCCTTTGAAGAGTGAGTTCATCGACAGAGATATATTCTGGAATGATTCTCTCTATTGCAGAATTCTAGAGTTGTGTTCCAGAACTCTCCAGTTCTATTCCGTGAGGATAGAATCCTCAGTCCTCTGTGATGTCATCATTAGAACCACAGACAAGGCTCCATTAATACAAGGTGTTAAATGCTCCTCAAAGGGTTCCCTGAAGGTTGTTGATGTTGTGTTAGTTGTTGTGTGCCTTTTATATTCACTTTTATAAAAAATTAAAAAATTAAAAAGTGATATCTAGAACCTAAAACGGTCCTTTGGCTGTCCCGGTTAGGATAACCCTTTGAAGAACCCTTGTTGGGTCCTGGTAGAACCATTTTCGTTCCAAGTAGAACTGTTTTGGGTTCCATGTAGAACCCTTTCCACAGAGGGTTCTACATGGAACCCAAAATGGTTCTACCTGGATACACCCTGCCATTAACACACCCTGCCATTAATACACCCCGCCATGTCATTAATACACCCTGCCATGTCATTAATACACCCTGCCATTAACACACCCTGCCATTAATACACCCCGCCATGTCATTAATACACCCTGCCATGTCATTAATACACCCTGCCATTAACACACCCTGCCATTAATACACCCCGCCATGTCATTAATACACCCTGCCATGTCATTAATACACCCTGCCATTAACACACCCTGCCATTAATACACCCCGCCATGTCATTAATACACCCTGCCATGTCATTAATACACCCTGCCATTAACACACACTGCCATTAATACACCCCGCCATGTCATTAATACACCCCGCCATGTCATTAATACACCCTGCCATGGCATTAATACACCCTGCCATGGCATTAATACACCCTGCCATGGCATTAATACACCCTGCCATGGCATTATTACACCCTGCCATGGCATTAATACACCATGGCATTAATACACCCTGGCATTAATACACCCTGCCATGGCATTAATACACCCTGCCATTAATACACCCTGCCATTAATACACCCTGCCATGGCATTATTACACCCTGCCATTAATACACCCTGCCATGGCATTAACACACCCTGCCATGGCATTAATAGCTATACAATTACACATTTTCCCTACGCCCCATGTCATAATGTGTAGAATTACAGGAGAGTAGCTATACAATTACACATTTTCCCTACGCCCCATGTCATAATGTGTAGAATTACAGGAGAGTAGCTATACAATTACACATTTTCCCTACGCCCCATGTCATAATGTGTAGAATTACAGGAGAGTAGCTATACAATTACACATTTTCCCTACGCCCCATGTCATAATGTGTAGAATTACAGGAGAGTAGCTATACAATTACACATTTTCCCTACGCCCCATGTCATAATGTGTAGAATTACAGGAGAGTAGCTATACAATTA
>NC_092091.1:87736841-87746841 GCF_045679555.1 Salvelinus alpinus | reverse complement strand
GACAGGTAGACAGGCTGACAGACAGACATACACTACCAGTGAAAAGTTTGGACACACCTACTCATTCAAGGGTTTTTCTTTATTTGTACTATTGTCTACATTGTAGAATAATAGTGAAGACATCAAAACTATGAAATAACACATATGGAATCATGTAGTAATCAAAAAAGTGTTAAACAAATCAAAATATATTTTATATTCTTCAAAACAGCCACCATTTGCCTTGACAGCTTTGCACACTCTTGGCATTCTCTCAACCAGCTTCACCTGGAATGCTTTTCCAACAGTCTTGAAGGAGTTCCCACATTTGCTGAGCACCAGTTGGCTACTTTTCCTTCACTCTGTGGTCCAACTCATCCCAAACCATCTCAGTTGGGTTGAGGTCGGGTGATTGTGGAGGCCAGGTCATCTGATGTAGCAGTACATCGCTCTCCTTCTTGGTCAAATAGCCCCTTCACAGCCTGGAGGTGTGTTGGGTCATTGTCCTGTTGAAAAACTAATTCTAGTCCCACTAAGCGTCTGTACATTATGCCTTGAATCTATTCTTCCACACCCAGAAATCTGCTCCTTTTATTCTCTGTCCCCAATGCCAGAGACAACCAGTTCTTATAGCCTTTAGCCGTACCCTTATCATACTCCTCTGTTCCTCTGGTGATGTAAAGGTTAACCCAGGCCCTGCAGCCCCCAGCACCATTCCCATTCCCCAGGCTCTCTCATTTGTTGACTTCTGTAACCGTAATAGCCTTGGCTTCATGCATGTTAACATTAGAAGCCTCCTCCCTAAGTTTGTTTTATTCACTGCTTTAGCACACTCCGCCAACCCTGATATCCTAGCTGTGTCTGAATCCTGGCTTAGGAAGGCCACCAAAAATCCTGACATTTCCATCCCAAACTACAACATTTTCCGTCAAGATAGAACTGCCAAAGGGGGCTGAGTTGCAATCTACTGCAGAGACAGCCTGAAGAGTTCTGTCATACTAACCAGGTCTGTGCCCAAACAATTCGAGCATCTACTGTTAAAAATCCAGAAACAAGTCTCTCACCGTTGCCGCTTGTTATAGACCCCCCTCAGCCTCCAGCTGTGCCCTGAACACCATATGTGAATTGATTGCCCCCCATCTATCTTCAGAGTAAGTACTGTTAGGTGACCTAAACTGGGATATGCTTAACACACCGGCTGTCCTACAATCTAAGCTAGATGCCCTCAATCTCACACAAATTATCAATGAACCTACCAGGTACAACCCTAAATCCGTAACCATGGGCACCCTCGTAGATGTCATCCTGACCAACTTGCCCTCTAAATACACCTCTGCTGTCTTCAATCAGGATCTCAGCAATCACTGCCTCATTGCCTGCGTGCGTAATGGGTCAGCGGTCTAACGACCACCCCTTATCACTGTCAAACGCTCCCTAAAACACTTCAACGAGCAGGCCTTTCTAATCGACCTGGCCCGGGTATCCTAGAAGGACATTGGCCTCATCCCGTCAGTAGAGGATGCCTGGCTGGTCTTTTAAAAGTGTTTTCGTCACCATCTTAAATAAGCCCCTTTCAAAAAATGTAGAACTAAGAACAGATATAGCTCCTGGTTCACCCCAGACCTGACTGCCCTTGACCAGCACAAAACATCATGTGGCGTTCTGCATTAGCATCGAATAGCCCTGCGATATGCAACTTTTCATGGAAGTTAGGAACCAATACACACAGGCAGTTAGGAAAGCTAAGGCAAGCTTTCTCAAACAGACATTTGCATCCTTTAGCACTAATTACAAAAGGTTCTGTGACACTGTAAAATCCATGGAGAACAAGAGCACCTCCTCCCAGCTGCCCACTGCACTGAGGCTAGGAAACACTGTCACCGCTGATCAATCTACGATAATCGATCATTTCAATAAGCATTTTTCTACGGCTGGCCATGCTTTCCACCTGGCTACCTCAACCCCGGCAAACAGCTCTGCACCCCCTGCAGCAACTTGCCCAAGCCCCCCCTTCTCCTTCACCCAAATACAGACAGCTGATGTTCTGAAAGAGCTGCGAAATCTGGACCCCTACAAATCAGCCGGGCTAGACAATCTGGACCCTCTCTTTCTAAAATGATCAGCCGAAATTGTTGCAACCCCTGTTACTAGCCTGTTCAACCTCTCTTTCGTATCGTCTGAGATCCCCAAAGATTGGAAAGCTGCCGCGGTCATCCCCCTCTTCAAAGGGGGTGACACTCTAGACCCAAACTGCTACAGACCTATATACATCTGTCACGACATCCGCCGAAGTTGGTCCCTCTCCTTGTTCGGGCGGCGTTCGGCGGTCGACGTCACCGACCTTCTAGCCATCGCCGATCCACTTTTCATTTTCCATTGGTTTAGTCTTGTCCTCCATCACACCTGGTTCCAATTCCATCAATTACATGTTGTGTATTTAACCCTCTGTTTCCCCCCATGTCCTTGTCCAGTATTGTTTGTTGTAGTGCTTGTACAGGGTATGCTGGTATGTACCGGGTTTTGTTTGACCCGTTTATTGTATTATTCTGTTGACGGTGGTTTATGGATATTAATCACAACCGTTGTAAATCAGTTGCCGCTCTCCTGCGCCTGACTTCTCTGCCGCCAGTAACATCGCGTTACACCATCCTTCCCTGCCTTTCTAAAATGTTTGCCAAGTTAACAAACATCATAATAACACCCACCAGCAGGCATGCGCTCCAGCAGGTATATTTCACTGGTCACCCCCAAAGCCAATTCTTCCTTTGGCCGCCTTTCCTTCCAGTTCTCTGCTGCCAATGACTGGAACGAACTGCAAAAATCTCTGAAGCTGGAGACTTATATCTCCCTTTCTAACTTTAAGCATCAGCTGTCAGAGCAGCTGTACACAGCCAATCTGTAAATAGCCCACGCAACTACCTCATCCCCATATTGTTATTTATCTTCTTGCTCTTTTGCACACCAGTATCTCTACTTGCACATCATCATCTGCACAGCTATCACTCCCGTGTGGCTCAGTTGGTAGAGCATGGCGCTTGCAACGCCAGGGTTGTGGGTTCATTCCCCACGGGGGGACCAGGATGAATATGTATGAACTTTCCAATTTGTAAGTCGCTCTGGATAAGAGCGTCTGCTAAATGACGTAAATGTAAATCACTCCAGTGTTAATTAACATTTTAATTATTTCACCTCTATGGCCTATTTATTGCCTTACCAGATACTCTTCTACATTTTCACACACTGTACATAGATTTTTCTATTGTGTTATTGACTGTACGTTTGTTTATCCCATACGTATTGTTGTGCTTTGCTTTATCTTGGCCAGGTCGCAGTTGTAAATGAGAACGTGTTGTCAACTGGCCTACCTGGTTAAATAAAGGTGAAATAAAATAACAAGCGTAAACCAGGTGGGGAATGCCTTGAATTCTAAATATATCACTGACAGTGTTACCAGCAAAGCACCCACACACCATAACACCTCCTCCTCCATGCTTCACGGTGGGAACCACACATGCAGAGATCATCCATTCACCTACTCTGCGTCTCACAAAGACACGGTGGTTGGAACCAAACATCTCAAATTTGGACTCATCAGACCAAAGGACAGATTTCCACCGGTCTAATGTCCATTGCTCGTGTTTGTTGGCCCAAGCAAGTCTCTTCTTCTTATTGGTGTCCTTTAGTAGTTGTTTCTTTGCAGCAATTCAACCATGAAGGCCTGATTCATGCAGTCTCCTTTGAACAGTTGATGTTGAGATGTGTCTGTTACTTGAACTCTGTGAAGCATTTATTTGGGCTGCAATTTCTGAGACTGGTAACTCTAATGACCTTATCCTCTGGGGCAGAGGCATCCCCAGTCTTCCTTTCCTGTGGCGGTCCTCCTGAGAGTCAGTTCCATCATAGCGCTTGATGGTTTTTGCGACTACACTTGAAGAAACTTTCAAAGTTCTTGACTGACCTTCATGTCTTAAAGTAATGATGGACTGTCGTTTCTCTTTGCTTATTTGAGCTGTTCTTGACATAATATGGACTTGGTCTTTTGGAAGACCCATTTCTGACCAAGCTTTAACTTCCTGACTGATGTCTTGAGATGTTGTTTCATGCAATTTCAATATTTCCACATAATTTTCCTCCCTCATGAAGCCATCTATTTTGTAAAGTGCACCAGTCCCTCCTGCAGCAAAGCACCCCCACAACATGATGCTGCCAACCCCGTGCTTCACGGTTGGGATGATGTTCTTCAGGCTTGCAAGCCTCCCCTTTTTCCTCCAAACATAACGATGGTCATTATGGCAAAACAGTTCTATTTTTGTTTCATCAGACCAGAGGACATTTCTCCAAAAAGTACAATCCATGTGCAGTTGCAAACCGTGGTCTGGCGGTTTTGGAGCAGTGGCTTCTTCCTTGCTGAGCGGCCTTTCAGGTTATGTTGATATAGGTCTCGTTTTACTGTGGATATAGATACAAGGTCCTGTGCTGTTGTTCTGGGATTGATTTGCACTTTTTGCACCAAAGTACATTAATGTCTAGGAGACAGAACGCGTCTCCTTCCTGAGCGGTATGACGGCTGCGTGGTCCCATGGTGTTTATACTTGCATACTGTTGTTTGTACAGTTGAACGTGATACCTTCAGGCGTTTGGAACTTGCTCCCAAGGATGAACCAGACTTGTGGAGGTCTACAATATTTTTTCTGAGGTCTTGGCTGATTTCTTTTGATTTTCCCATGATGCCAAGCAAAGAGGCACTGAGTTTGAAGGTAGGCCTTGAAATACATCCACAGGTACACCTCCAATTAACTCAACATATGTCAATTAGCCTATCAGAAGATTCTAAAGCCATGACATCATTTTCTGGAATTTTCCAAGCTGTTTAAAGGCACAGTCAACTTAGTGTATGTAAACTTCTGACCCACTGGAATTGTGATACAGTGAATTGTGATACAGTGGATTGTGATACAGTGAATTGTGATACAGTGAATTATAAGTGAAATAATCTGCCTGGAAACAATTGTTGGAAAAATTACTCGCGTCATGCACAAAGTAGATGTCCTAACCGACTTGCAAAAATATAGTTTGTTAACAAGAAATTTGTGGAGTTTTAATGACTCCAACCTAAGTGTATATCAACTTCTGACTTCAACTGTACATGCAGACAGGCTGACAGACAGTCAGTCAGACATGCAGACATGCAGACAGACAGACAGGCTGACAGACAGTCAGACAGACATGCAGACAGACAGACAGACAGACAGACATGCAGAGAGAGAGAGAGGGGCTCTGGGTGTAAAAAGTGCAGTGTAATTTGCCCTCTGTCTGATTAGAAGTAGAGACTGTAATCTGTGACATGCAGTAAGTTTAAAGCCTGATTTGGCTAGGCCCCCCCACCCCCCACCCCAACACACACACACACACCACCCTGTAAAACGTCCTCTGAGCGGCTCTGATGAAAACATTCTGACACCCAAGAGAGGAAAGGAAAACAGGAAAAGCCTCTTCTCTTCTTTCGTTCCTCTTTTCTCTGCTTCTGCTAACAGCTCAACTCAGAGGAGATAGTAGTTTGTGTGTGTACGGTGTGTGTGTACGGTGTGTGTGTGTGTGTATGGTGTGTGTGTACGGTGTGTGTGTGCACGGTGTGTGTGTGTATGGTGTGTGTGCACGGTGTGTGTGTGTATGGTGTGTGTGTGTATGGTGTGTGTGTGTATGGTGTGTGTGCACGGTGTGTATGGTGTGTGTGTATGGACGTGTTTAACTATTCTTGTGTGGACCAGAATTCTCCGCAAGAATAGTAAATAAACATGAACTGGGGCCATTTCTTTAGTCCCTACAAGGTCAAATGCTATTTCTAGGGGGTTTAGGGTTAAGGTTAGAATTAGGGTTAGGTTTAGGGTTAGGAGCTAGGGTTAGGAGCTAGGGTTAGTTTTAGGGTTAGGAGCTAGGGTTAGGTTTAGGGTTAGGTTTAGGGTTAGGAGCTAGGGTTAGGAGCTAGGGTTAGGTTTAGGGTTAGGAGCTAGGGTTAGTTTTAGGGTTAGGAGCTAGGGTTAGGTTTAGGGTTAGGAGCTATGGTTAGGTTTAGGGTTAGGAGCTTGGGTTAGGTTTAGGATTAGGAGCTAGGGTTAGCTTTAGGGTTTAGGGTTAAGGGTTAGGGAAAATAGGATTTTAAATAGGACTGAATTGTGTGTCCCCACAAGGTTAGCTGTACAAGACTGTGTGTGTGTGTTTAAGGTGTGTGTTTACGTTGATTGGTGTGTGTGTGTGTGTGTGTACGGTGTGTTTGGGGACTAGTGGAGTGGCCCAGTGCTAGTCTGCTCTGCTGCAGCCTTTAACGCTGGATTACCCCAACGCTTCAAAGCATTTCACTTCTGCCCCATTTACTGGTGTGTGTGTGGGTGTGTGTGTGTGTTTTCATCGCCAACGCCTGCTAAACACGTCACTCTCTCTCACACACACACACACACACACCCGTCAGGGGTGTGTGAGAGTTGTGTGGATGAGGTTGATAGCCTGTCTGGGACATTTCTATCAGTGTGTTTGAGTGGAGGAGAAAATAGAGACAGGCCATTTAGAGAGAGGCGGCACTCTGGAGGAACACATTACAGGCTGGGAGTCTGGGAGTGTGTGTGTGTGTGTGTGTGTGTGTGTGTGTGTGTGTGTGTGTGTGTGTGTGTGTGTGTGTGTGTGTGTGTGTGTGTGTGTGTGTGTGTGTGTGTGTGTGTGTGTGTGTGTGTGTGTGTGTGTGTGTGTGTGTGTGTGTGTGTGTGTGTGTGTGTGTGTGTGTGTGTGTGTGTGTGTGTGTGTGTGTGTGTGTCTGTCTGTCTGTGTCTGTCCTCCAGAGTGTGACTCTGATCTTGTAAATCCCTCCTCTTCCTCCTGTAAAGGGAGTGAAGAGGACAACGATAGTATCACATGTGTTAATGAATTCATTTCAACGTAGTGTTTGTTTGTGACGTTCGACTTCTGTCAACTAAAAACAGAACATTGGGGTGTTCTAGTACTTTGTGGTTGTCAGCAGTTAGTATGTTTATATCGTTATACACATTATGATAATATGAATCATTATGCTGTAAACAGCATCCATGACATTACAGTCACGCTCTGGCACATACAGATTATTGTGTGAGTGTGTGTGGGGGGGGGGGGGGGGGGGGTCTGCTTGTGTGTGTGAGTGTGTGTGTCGGGGGGGGGGTGTATCTGCTTGTGTGTATGAGTGTGTGTGTGTGTGCTGTGTGTGTGTGTGTCTGCTAGTGTGTGTGTGAGTGTGTCTGCTTGTGTGCGTGCGTGGGTGCGTGCGTGTGTGCGTGTGTGTGTGTGTGTGTGTGTGTGTGTGTGTGTGTGTGTGTGTGTGTGTGTGTGTGTGTGTGTGTGTGTGTGTGTGTGTGTGTGTGTGTGTGTGTGTGTGTGTGTGTGTGTGTGTTTGCGCCACTTCTATTCCAGACCCTGTTATCCTGTTGTTCCGCTGAAGTACAGAGATTAATTAGTTTTTGTTTACATGCTGGGACTTCCTTCCTCATAGAAGTTAACCTCATTAGCCCCTAGCGAGGAAAGAGCACTGATTAGCATACTAGCTTATTAGCTAGCTTGAGCTATTAGTGTATCACAGTATTAACATATTTAACTACTAGCATATGAGCTAGCTAGGAAAGAGAAACTGTTAGCATACTGCCATTTTAACTAGCTATCCTAATTAAGAGCATCCACCGGTATTAGCATACTATTATTTTAGCTAGCATATCAGACTATTAAACCAGCCATATCCTACAGTAGCGTATATAATGTGTCACGTTCGTCATAATGATGAGACCAAGACGCAGCAGCGTGAGTAGAGTTCCACATCATTTTAATAAACTGAAACTCACCAAAACAAAACAACAAACAACCAAAAGGAAATGTGAAGCTACTGATGTGCACACAGGCAACTACATACAGACAAGATCCCACAAACACAAACGAGGAAAAATGGCTACCTAAATATGATCCACCAATCAGAGACAACGATAAACAGCTGTCTCTGATTGGGAACCATATCAGGCCAACATAGACATATAAAACACTTAGACCTACAACAACCATAGACCTACAACACCCCTAGACCTACAACAACCCTAGACCTACAACAACCCTAGACCTACAACAACCCTAGACCTACAACAAACCTACAACAACCATAGACCTACAACAACCCTAGACCTACAACAACCATAGACCTACAACAACCCTACAACAACCATAGACCTACAACAACCCTAGACCTACAACAACCATAGACCTACAACAACCATAGACCTACAACAACCCTAGACCTACAACAACCCTAGACCTACATCAACCCCTAGACCTACAACAACCCTAGACCTACAACAACCCCTAGACCTACAACAACCCTAGACCTACAACAACACCTAGACCTACAACAACCCCTAGACCTACAACAACACCTAGACCTACAACAACCCTAGACCTACAACAACCCCTAGACCTACAACAACCCCTAGACCTACAACAACCCTAGACCTACAACAACCCTAGACCTACAACAACCCTAGACCTACAACACCCCTAGACCTACAACACCCCTAGACCTACAACAACCCCTAGACCTACATCAACCCTAAACCTACAACAACCCTAGACCTACATCAACCCTAGACCTACAACAACCCCTAGACCTACAACAACCCCAGACATACAACAACCCTAGACCTACAACAACCCTAGACCTACATCAACCCTAGACATACATCAACCCTAGACCTACAACAACCCTAGACCTACAACAACCCTAGACATACATCAACCCTAGACCTACAACAACCCTAGACCTACAACAACCCTAGACCTACAACAACCCTAGACCTACAACAACCCTAGACCTACAACAACCCCTAGACCTACATCAACCCTGGACCTACAACAACCCCTAGACCTACAACAACCCTAGACCTACATCAACCCTAGACCTACAACAACCCTAGACCTACAACAACCCTGGACCTACAACAACCCCTAGACCTACAACAACCCTAGACCTACATCAACCCTAGACCTACAACAACCCTAGACCTACAACAACCCTAGACCTACATCAACCCCTAGACCTACATCAACCCCTAGACCTACAACAACCCCTAGACCTACAACAACCCCTAGACCTACAACAACCCTAGACCTACAACAACCCTAGACCTACATCAACCCTAGACCTACAACAACCCTAGACCTACAACAACCCTAGACCTACATCAACCCCTAGACCTACAACAACCCTGGACCTACAACAACCCCTAGACCTACAACAACCCTAGACCTACATCAACCCTAGACCTACAACAACCCTAGACCTACAACAACCCTAGACCTACATCAACCCCTAGACCTACATCAACCCCTAGACCTACAACAACCCCTAGACCTACAACAACCCCTAGACCTACAACAACCCTGGACCTACAACAACCCCTAGACCTACAACAACCCTAGACCTACATCAACCCTAGACCTACAACAACCCTAGACCTACAACAACCCCTAGACCTACATCAACCCCTAGACCTACAACAACCCCTAGACCTACAACAACCCTAGACCTACAACAACCCTAGACCTACATCAACCCTAGACCTACATCAACCCTAGACCTACAACAACCCTAGACCTACAACAACCCTAGACCTACATCAACCCCTAGACCTACAACAACCCTAGACCTACAACAACCCTAGACCTACAACAACCCTAGACCTACATCAACCCCTAGACCTACAACAACCCTGGACCTACAACAACCCCTAGACCTACAACAACCCTAGACCTACATCAACCCTAGACCTACAACAACCCTAGACCTACAACAACCCTAGACCTACATCAACCCCTAGACCTACATCAACCCCTAGACCTACAACAACCCCTAGACCTACAACAACCCCTAGACCTACAACAACCCTGGACCTACAACAACCCCTAGACCTACAACAACCCTAGACCTACATCAACCCTAGACCTACAACAACCCTAGACCTACAAC
>NC_092091.1:87704341-87729341 GCF_045679555.1 Salvelinus alpinus | reverse complement strand
TTAATATGAGTGTATGGCCCCTCCATAGTATTAATATGAGTGTATGGCCCCTCCATAGTATTAATATGAGTGTATGGTCCCTCCATAGTATTAATATGAGTGTATGGTCCCTCCATAGTATTAATATGAGTGTATGGTCCCTCCATAGTATTAATATGAGTGTATGGTCCCTCCATAGTATTAATATGAGTGTATGGTCCCTCCATAGTATTAATATGAGTGTATGGTCCCTCCATAGTATTAATATGAGTGTATGGCCCCTCCATAGTATTAATATGAGTGTATGGCCCCTCCATAGTATTAATATGAGTGTATGGTCCCTCCATAGTATTAATATGAGTGTATGGTCCCTCCATAGTATTAATATGAGTGTATGGCCCCTCCATAGTATTAATATGAGTGTATGGTCCCTCCATTGTATTAATATGAGTGTATGGTCCCTCCATAGTATTAATATGAGTGTATGGTCCCTCCATAGTATTAATATGAGTGTATGGTCCCTCCATAGTATTAATATGAGTGTATGGCCCCTCCATAGTATTAATATGAGTGTATGGCCCCTCCATAGTATTAATATGAGTGTATTGTCCCTCCATAGTATTAATATGAGTGTATGGTCCCTCCATAGTATTAATATGAGTGTATGGCCCCTCCATAGTATTAATATGAGTGTATGGTCCCTCCATAGTATTAATATGAGTGTATGGTCCCTCCATAGTATTATTATGAGTGTATGGTCCCTCCATAGTATTAATATGAGTGTATGGTCCCTCCATAGTATTAATATGAGTGTATGGTCCCTCCATAGTATTAATATGAGTGTATGGTCCGTCCATAGTATTAATATGAGTGTATGGTCCCTCCATAGTATTAATATGAGTGTATGGTCCCTCCATAGTATTAATATGAGTGTATGGTCCCTCCATAGTATTAATATGAGTGTATGGTCCCTCCATAGTATTAATATGAGTGTATGGTCCCTCCATAGTATTAATATGAGTGTATGGTCCCTCCATAGTATTAATATGAGTGTATGGTCCCTCCATAGTATTAATATGAGTGTATGGTCCCTCCATAGTATTAATATGAGTGTATGGTCCCTCCATAGTATTAACATGAGTGTATGGTCCCTCCATAGTATTAATATGAGTGTATGGCCCCTCCATAGTATTAATATGAGTGTATGGTCCCTCCATAGTATTAATATGAGTGTATGGTCCCTCCTGGCTATAGTATTAATATGAGTGTATGGTCCCTCCAGGCCATGGTTGAGACGGTGAACAACTTGCTCCAGCCCAGGGCCCAGGCAGCGTGGAGACAGTTGCCCACAGGAGAGCAGCTTCGCTGGGCTACCACCCTGCTGGACACGGTGGAGGCTGGAGCTTTCATGCTGGCTGATAACCTGCTGAAGACGGACACTGTAGAGGAGATCACCGACAACATCCGTGAGTAAATGTTACAGTAATACTGTTACCATGCTGATGTTATTATATTATGAAGACCGCTACTGTACAGAACACTGCCGACAACATCCGGGATGTTGATTAGATGTTGCAGTAACCAGGAAGTCTTGTTGAGAACTGGCTAAGAGAGTAGGACAAGAGGAATCATTCATGTTTGTCACATCCGTGATGTTGATTAGATGTTGCTGTAACCAGGAAGTCTTGTTGAGAGCTGGCTAAGAGAGGAGGACAAGAGGAATCATTCATGTTTGTCACATCCGTGATGTTGATTAGATGTTGCAGTAACCAGGAAGTCTTGTTGAGAACTGGCTAAGAGAGTAGGACAAGAGGAATCATTCATGTTTGTCACATCCGTGATGTTGATTAGATGTTGCTGTAACCAGGAAGTCTTGTTGAGAACTGGCTAAGAGAGGAGGACAAGAGGAATCATTCATGTTTGTCACATCCGTGATGTTGATTAGATGTTGCTGTAACCAGGAAGTCTTGTTGAGAGCTGGCTAAGAGAGGAGGACAAGAGGAATCATTCATGTTTGTCACATCCGTGATGTTGATTAGATGTTGCTGTAACCAGGAAGTCTTGTTGAGAGCTGGCTAAGAGAGGAGGACAAGAGGAATCATTCATGTTTGTCACAAAAGGTTGAATCCTAACTTCCAATAGATCATTCATGTATATTAGATGTAGTTATTAAGCGTTTAAGTCAGTAGGTAGTTATCCCTACACTCTTAGGAAAGAAGGGTTCCGAAAGGGTTTTATTGACTCTCCCCGTAGGAGAACCTTTTTTAGTTCCGGGTAGAACCCTTTTTAGTTCTGGGTAGAGTGCTTTTGAGTTCCATGTAAAACCCTTTCCACAGAGGGTTCTACATGGAACTCAAAAATGTTCTACTTGGAACCAAAAAGATTCTACCTGGAACCAAAAAAGGTTATTCAAAGGTTTCTCCTAAGGGGACAACCGAAGAAGCCTTTTAGTTTTTTTTCTAAGTGTGTAGATAACATTGAACTTGCAATCTTTGGCTCTTAATTAGTTTTATCGAAAGCAGGGTAATTATATACCCTACATGAGTTTACAGCACTCTGGGCAATATTTATATTTTTTTATTTAACCTTTATTTAACTAGGCAAGTCTTTTGAGAACAAATTCTTATTTACAATGACGGCCAAACCCCGACAACACTGAGCCACTCCAGAGCCCATACATGTGGTTGAACATACATGTAAGATGGGCAGAATAATACTATCCCTTCAACGCTTGGAGGGAGGGAGGCAGGGAGGGAGAGAGAGAGGGAGGGAGAGAGAAAGGAGGGAGAGGGATGGAGGGAAAGAGAGGAGGGAGAGAGGAGGGAGAGAGGAGAGAGAGAGGAGAGGGAGAGGAGAGGGAGAGAGAGAGGAGAGGGAGAGAGAGAGGAGAGATGGAGGAGAGGGAGGTCAACATACAGTCCCTTCAGGAAGTATTCATACCCCTTGACTTTTTCCACATTTTGTTGTGTTACAGTCTGAATTTAAAATGGATTAAATCGACATTTTGTGTCACTGATCTACACACAATACCCCATCATGTTAAAGTGGAGTTATGTTTTTTGAAATATTTACAAATTAATAAAAAATGGAAAGCTGAAATGTCTTGAGTCAATAATTATTCAACCATTTTGTTATGGCAACGCCTAAATAAGTTCATGAGTAAAAAAAATGTAACACATTTTTTAAATGACTACCCCGTCTCAGTCAAGCAGTGCATTTCAAGAACAGATTCAACCACAAAGACCAGGGAGGTTTTCCAATGGTTCGCAAAGAAGGCCACCTATTGGTAGATAAAATAATACATCATTCAAAAAAGAGACATGGAATATCCCATTGAGCATGGTGAAGTTATTAATTATACTTTGGATGGTGTATCATTACACCCAGTCACTACAAAGATACAGGAGCCCTTCCTAACTCAGTTGCCGGAGAGGAAGGACACCGCTCTGGGATTTCACCATGAGGCTAATGGTGAATTTAAAACAGTTACAGAGTTGAATGGCTGTGATAGGAGAAAACTGAGGCTGGATCAACAACATTTCAGTCACTCCACAATACGAACCTAATTTACAGTGTGAAAATAAGAAAGCCTGTTCAGAATGCAAATATTCTAAAACATGCATCCACATGCATCCTGTTTGCAATAAGGCCCTAAAGTAATACTGCAAAAAATGTGGCAAAGAAAGTAACTTTTTGTCCTGAATACAAAAGTGTTATGTTTAGGGCAAATCCAACACAACACATCTCTGAGTACCACTCTTCATATTATCATGCATGATGGTGGCTGCATCATGTTATGGGTATGCTTGTCATTGGCAAGGACTAGGGAGTTCTTTTTAGGATGAAAAGAAACAGAATAGAGCTAAGCACAGGAAAAATCGAAGAGAAAAACCTGGTTCAGTTTACGTTCCACCAGACACTGGGAGACTAATTCACCATTCAGCAGGACAATAACCTTAAACACAAGGCCGTATCTACACTGGAGTTGCTTACCAAGACATATTCCTGAGTGGCCTAGTTAGAGTTTTGACTTAAGTAACTATGGCAACATCTAACAATGGCTGTGTAGCAATGATCAACAACCAACTTGACAGAGCTTGAACAATTGTTTAAAGAATAACGGGCATATATTATACAATGGAAGTGTACACAGCTCTTAGAGACTTACCCAGAAAAGACTCACAGCTGTAGTCGTTGCCAACGTTTGATTCTGACATGTATTGACCCAAGGGTGTGAATACTTATGTAAATTAGATATTTCTGTATTTCATTTATACAATACATTTTCAAAAATGTTAAATTATAAAAAATAAAATTAACTTTGTCATTATGGGGTATTGTGTTAATCCATGTTAAATTCAGGCTGTAACACTACAACGTGTGTAATAAGTCAAGGGGTATGAATACTTTCTGAAGGCTCTGTGATTGGACAGGGCGGACCTTAGATAAACACTCCAAAGGCCTTTCTCTCTGAACTAGGGGTTCAGGAGAGCCTTCCAACAGCGGTCTTATCTGGAAAACCTACAGCACGTCTACCCTTAATATAGTTCTGTAGTATAGAAATGGCGTAACCAGAATAGACACACAAGAGCTTTACGACCATCATCAGATCTCTATTCATACCGTGTTTATACCAGCTCCCTGGTGGGTTGACACACATTACACCATATCCTCTGTTCTACTGAGACGTGTGTGTCTGCGTGTGTGTGTCTGTGTGTGTGTGTGTGTCATTGTGTTAGTGTGTGTGTGTGTCTGTCTGTCTGCGTGTGTAGTCGTACTGCAGAGTGTTTTATTCGGGGTTTAGGGAGGGAGGGAGGGAGGGATAAAAGGCGTCATCAGAATCAGCTTTATATAAATACATTTACCCAGAATGCTGCCTTGGTGGTGAGAAGGTGCTGCCTTGGTGGTGAGAAGGTGCTGCCTTAGAGAGTTGGTGCTGCCTTTGTTAAAATGTGCTGCCAACAATGGAGTATAGACTGATGACAGTGGAGTATAGACTGATTACAGGGGAATATAGACTGATTACAGGGGAGTATAGACTGATTACAGGGGAGTATAGACTGATTACAGTGGAGTATAGACTGATTACAGTGGAGTATAGACTGATTACAGGGGAATATAGACTGATTACAGGGGAGTATAGACTGATTACAGTGGAGTATAGACTGATTACAGGGGAGTATAGACTGATTACAGTGGAGTATAGACTGATTACAGGGGAATATAGACTGATTACAGTGGGGTATAGACTGATTACAAGGGAGTATAGACTGATTACAAGGGAATATAGACTGATTACAGGGGAGTATAGACTGATTACAGTGGAGCATAGACTGATTACAGTGGAGCATAGACTGATTACAGGGGAATATAGGCTGATTACATGGGAGTATAGACTGATTACAGTGGAGCATAGACTAATTACATGGGAGTATAGACTGATTACAGTGGAGCATAGACTGATTACAGGGGAATATAGGCTGATTACAGTGGAGCATAGACTGATTACAGGGGAATATAGGCTGATTACAGTGGAGTATAGACTGATTACAGGGGAATATAGACTGATTACAGTGGAATATAGGCTGATTACAGGGGAATATAGGCTGATTACAGTGGAGTATAGACTGATTACAGGGGAATATAGACTGATTACAGTGGAATATAGGCTGATTACAGTGGAGTATAGACTGATTACAGTGGAGTATAGACTGATTACAGGGGAGTATAGACTGATTACAGGGGAGTATAGACTGATTACAGTGGAGTATAGACTGATTACAGTGGAGTATAGACTGATTACAGTGGAGTATTGGGTGAAACACACATTGGGCTGATTTTGGATAAGAGTGAGGGAGAGAGAAAGGAGAGAGGGGGAAAGAAGAGGGGGATGAGAGATTTAGAATAATAGAGAGAGAGAGGATGGAGGGGGAAGAAAGAGGGGGATGAGAAGCTGGTTTGAATGAAAGGGAGAAAGTGGGGATAGAGGGAGCTGGGAGGGATGGATATAAAGAACACAGGGAGAAGGATAATCTGTTAGAATCTGCCCACCAGATTAGCTGGGAGGAGAGATTAACAAGACAAAACACACACTGTTACTTATTTTAATATGCTCCCTCTCTCTCTCTCTTTAAGGTTCTCAGCTACACACACACACACACACACACTCACACTCACACACACACACACACACACACACACACACACACACACACACACACACACACACACACACACACACACGCACACACACACACACACACTCACTCACTCACTCACTCACTCACTCACTCACTCACTCACTCACTCACTCACTCACTCACTCACATACACATTCTCACACACACACACTCACATACACACACACTCACACAAACACACTCACTCATACACACACACACACACACACTCACTCACACACACACACACACACACACACACACACACACACACACACACACACACACACACACACACACACACACACACACACACACACACACACACACACACACACACACACACACACCACACACAGCACTGTAGCCTGCATATATAAACCCCTTTATATAACCATCTTTATGAGCTGTGTTCAGAAACACCAACCGTTCTGGAGGAGTTGGTTAAGTGATGTGAGGTGATACTCGGTACAAGTTGTTTAGTTGTTATTGTTTATTAAACATTGTTTCAGTTGTCATAACTCTCCTGTGATGATCTGAAGGATCAGGTTCCAGTGGGTCTGCTCTACAGCGTGCTGTCTCTCCTAGAGGGGGAATGTCATGACTCTCCTGTGATGATCTGAAGGATCAGGGTCCCGTGGGTCTGCTCTACAGCGTGCTGTCTCTCCTAGAGGGGGAATGTCATGACTCTCCTGTGATGATCTGAAGGATCAGGTTACAGTGGGTCTGCTCTACAGCGTGCTGTCTCTCCTAGAGGGGGAATGTCATGACTCTCCTGGCTCTACAGCGTGCTCTTTCTCGTAGAGGGGGAATGTCATGACTCTCCTGGCTCTACAGCGTGCTCTTTCTCGTAGAGGGGGAATGTCATGACTCTCCTGGCTCTACAGCGTGCTCTCTCTCATAGAGGGGGAATGTCATGACTCTCCTGGCTCTACAGCGTGCTCTCTCTCGTAGATGGGGAATGTCATGACTCTCCTGGCTCTACAGCGTGCTCTCTCTCGTAGAGGGGGAATGTCATGACTCTCCTGGCTCTACAGCGTGCTCTCTCTCGTAGAGGGGGAATGTCATGACTCTCCTGTGATGATCTGAGGGATCGGGTTCCAGTGGGTCTGCTCTACAGCGTGATCTCTCTCTCTCTCCTAGAGTGGGGGAGAGGAGCGGGAAGTGGGCTGGTTTATGGTCGGTCATAAAATACGCTGTCTCTATGCGCTGTAGTGTTCCAGATTGGAATGTAAAACTGTGGTACGTAAAGAGAGACCCTTGGACGTCAAACGTTTAAATAATTAAACAATATTTATATTTTTGAGAATGTGGGAGTGGTCCGTGGACACTTAAGGGACAGTCATGACGAGTTTCATTTGTTGAACTCATGAAGGACAGGAAACACACTGTATCTCTGTTTGTGTACACTTTTCAATGATCAGAATTACATCTAGGTGTTGGATAAAAGTAAATATGAAAATATTTGTGAAAAGATGTAATGTGATGTTAGCCTTCTAAATGAGAGTATGGATTTTCATATAAAGTTTAACTAGTCAGTGGCCACGCCCCCGTGAGGCCAGACATTACATCAGGCGTCATGGAATCGCCCCTTTTTCCCACAGAGTATAAAACCCACTTCCTACAAAATGTACATTAAGTTAGAGAACGCCGGGACGGAGTCCCCACGTTGGAATGGCTACAATTCTATAGACCACTAGACCAGAAACTATGGAGCTGACTCTACATGTTGAAATGGTTAAGAAGTCTACAGGCCCAGCAGACCAGACAGCGTGTCGTTTTGGCTACACAGCTGGAAATGGTTCAACTCTGAGACTATCGATCACTACAGAATGAGAGCAAATCCTAGACGTAGAATTACTAATCTACAGCTGGGAAATTACGTAAGTCTAGTACGAGAATACCGACAACCGCGGAAGTATCTATTCTATGCAACAACCATCTGTACCACCTGACGTATCCATTACAACAGACACTATCCAGAGCTGCTGAGAAAGCGACAACTACGAAAGACATAGTGACTTCTGGGGAAGTTACCCAGAGACTCTCTGATGAACTGACTGTCCCGCAGACGGACCGGCGACTGCAACAGAGAAGACAACAACGACATTCGGGCGTAAATATAGACATTGGAATTATTCTCGAATGAGCGGCCGTTCATGTGCAAAGGATTAGCATTTCAATGAATATAATTATCAACTGTGTGTAGGGAATCCATGTTGTCTTTCCCGCTCTTTTATCTGTCTCCACCCCTTTCCTTTGTCTACCAAGCTGTCATTCCGGTTTAGCACACTAGGGACTTTTCTATCAATGCATAGTGTTAGTAACCAATATCTACTGTTTGTTTGTTATGTACTTCTGTGGTTATTTAGGTGGTTAGTAGATAAATAATTAAGCCAATTTGTATATCGCTGATTCATCATATAGGCCTGGGTTCGTGCAGATATCCAAGGGTTGGTGACGTTTTGTAATGAGATCTGATGAGGTAATAATGATACATTATTGGAAGACTAATCGATAAGACATGAAAATATCTGAAGAGTCGATTTAGGAAATAGAGACTTTATAAACATTTTCCCGTGGTGCCCCGACTTCCTAGTTAATTCAAGTGTACATGATTATTTTAATCACGTAATAATATGTACACATAGAGAATTTATTTGATCAAATAAGTCTTCACGTTTAATAGTAGTCACAGACATGACACAGTAATCCATATACATTGATGCAATGATATTACAAATATGTACATTCGATTATGCGCCACATTGTGCATATTATGGTGGCTATTTAGTATCTATTGTAGTACCAGTTACCAGACATGGTCTACTAGCTGGTTGTTACTAGTCCCCAGGTCCTCTACCAGTTACCAGACATGGTCTACTAGCTGGTTGTTACTAGTCCCCAGGTCCTCTACCAGTTACCAGACATGGTCTACTAGCTGGTTGTTACTAGTCCCCAGGTCCTCTACCAGTTACCAGACATGGTCTACTAGCTGGTTGTTACTAGTCCCCAGGTCCTCTACCAGTTACCAGACACGGTCAACTAGCTAGTTTCTCCTTAAAGAGTTAGGCAAGACTGTCTTCTCCTGTTGTGCGCCAGAGGCATGGAATAATCTACAATCCATGCTTCACCTGATGTGTTAGTGACCCTCAGTGAGTTTAAAACCTGTGAAGCCCGACTGTGTTAGTGACCCTGGGTGAGTTTAAAACTGTGAAGCCTGACTGTGTTAGTGACCCTGGGTGAGTTTAAAACTGTGAAGCCTGACTGTGTTAGTGGCCCTTGGTGAGTTTAAAACTGTGAAGCCTGACTATGTTAGTGAGCCTGGGTGAGTTTAAAACTGTGAAGCCTGACTGTGTTAGTGACCCTCGGGGAGTTTAAAACTGTGAAGCCTGACTGTGTTAGTGACCCTGGGTGAGTTTAAACCTGTGAAGTCTGACTGTGTTAGTGACCCTGGGTGAGTTTAAAACTGTGAAGCCTGACTGTGTTAGTGACCCTGGGTGAGTTTAAACCTGTGAAGTCTGACTGTGTTATTGATCCTCGGGGAGTTTAAAACTGTGAATCCTGACTGTGTTAGTGACCCTGGGTGAGTTTAAAACTGTGAAGCCTGGCTGTGTTAGTGACCCTGGGTGAGTTTAAAACTGTGAAGCCCGACTGTGTTAGTGACCCTGGGTGAGTTTAAAACTGTGAAGCCTGACTGTGTTAGTGACCCTCGGTGAGTTTAAAACTGTGAAGCCTGACTGTGTTAGTGACCCTGGGGGAGTTTAAAACTGTGAAGCCTGGCTGTGTTAGTGACCCTTGGTGAGTTTAAAACTGTGAAGCCCGACTGTGTTAGTGACCCTGGGTGAGTTTAAAACTGTGAAGTCTGACTGTGTTAGTGACCCTGGGTGAGTTTAAAACTGTGAAGTCTGACTGTGTTAGTGACCCTGGGTGAGTTTAAAACTGTGAAGTCTGACTGTGTTAGTGACCCTGGGGGAGTTTAAAACTGTGAAGCCCGACTGTGTTAGTGACCCTGGGTGAGTTTAAAACTGTGAAGTCTGACTGTGTTAGTGACCCTGGGTGAGTTTAAAACTGTGAAGTCTGACTGTGTTAGTGACCCTGGGTGAGTTTAAAACTGTGAAGTCTGACTGTGTTAGTGACCCTGGGGAGTTTAAAACTGTGAAGTCTGACTGTGTTAGTGACCCTGGGTGAGTTTAAACCTGTGAAGTCTGACTGTGTTAGTGACCCTGGGTGAGTTTAAAACTGTGAAGTCTGACTGTGTTATTGATCCTCGGGGAGTTTAAAACTGTGAATCCTGACTGTGTTAGTGACCCTGGGTGAGTTTAAACCTGTGAAGTCTGACTGTGTTAGTGACCCTGGGTGAGTTTAAAACTGTGACGCCTGACTGTGTTAGTGACCCTGGGTGAGTTTAAAACTGTGAAGCCTGGCTGTGTTAGTGACCCTCAGGGAGTTTAAAACTGTGAAGTCTGACTGTGTTAGTGACCCTGGGGAGTTTAAAACTGTGAAGTCTGACTGTGTTAGTGACCCTGGGGAGTTTAAAACTGTGAAGTCTGACTGTGTTAGTGACCCTGGGTGAGTTTAAACCTGTGAAGTCTGACTGTGTTAGTGACCCTCGGGGAGTTTAAAACTGTGAAGCCTGACTGTGTTAGTGACCCTCAGGGAGTTTAAAACTGTGAAGTCTGACTGTGTTAGTGACCCTCGGGGAGTTTAAAACTGTGAAGTCTGACTGTGTTAGTGACCCTGGGGAGTTTAAAACTGTGAAGTCTGACTGTGTTAGTGACCCTGGGTGAGTTTAAACCTGTGAAGTCTGACTGTGTTAGTGACCCTGGGTGAGTTTAAAACTGTGAAGTCTGACTGTGTTATTGATCCTCGGGGAGTTTAAAACTGTGAATCCTGACTGTGTTAGTGACCCTGGGTGAGTTTAAACCTGTGAAGTCTGACTGTGTTAGTGACCCTGGGTGAGTTTAAAACTGTGAAGCCTGACTGTGTTAGTGACCCTCAGGGAGTTTAAAACTGTGAAGTCTGACTGTGTTAGTGACTCTGGGTGAGTTTAAAACTGTGAAGCCTGACTGTGTTAGTGACCCTCAGGGAGTTTAAACCTGTGAAGTCTGACTGTGTTAGTGACCCTGGGTGAGTTTAAAACTGTGAAGCCTGACTGTGTTAGTGACCCTCAGGGAGTTTAAAACTGTGAAGTCTGACTGTGTTCAGGAGGAAATGTTTCCTGTAGGCTGGACCGTGTTGTCTCTCTACTGATCGTATGGTGTGTTGTAATGTTGTATTGATCCTGCTGCCGCCCTGGCTGGTTCTCCCTTTGCAGAAGAGACTCTGTGTCTCAGTAGGGCTTTTCCTGGTTAAATAAAGCTTAAATAACCTTTAAAACAAATTTAAAGTTTATAGTGTTTCAAATATGGTGGATCAAACCCAAGTGGCCTGTTATTTCCCTTTGGGTCACATCTAAATATACTGGGGCCTTGGTCTCCCTCTCTCTTCCATTTCCCCCTCCCTCTTTCCTCATCTTTCCTCCCCTCCCTCGATCACATTCTCTTCTTCCCCTCTTCCCCCCTGTTCTATTTCTGACGGACCAGTGACTCTCAGACAGTAATGGGGGGATGATGTGCAGGAAAGTGTGAAAATATTAAATCATAAAATGAGGGAGGGATGATAATCAAAGGAAAAAGAGAGAGAGAGTGAGAGAGAGACAGACAGACAGACAGACAGACAGACAGAGTGAGACAGACAGACAGACAGACAGACAGACAGACAGACAGACAGACAGACAGACAGACAGACATACAGACAGACAGACAGACAGACAGACAGACAGACAGACAGACAGACAGACAGACAGACAGACAGACAGACAGACAGACAGACAGACAGACAGACAGACAGACAGACAGACAGACAGACAGATAGACAGACAAGGAGAGAGAGAGAGAGATAGAGAGAGAGAGACAGAGAGAGAGAGAGAGAGAGAGAGAGAGAGAGAGAGAGAGAGAGAGAGAGAGAGAGACAAGGAGAGAGAGACAAGGAGAGAGAGAGACAGAGAGACAAGGAGAGAGAGAGAGAGAGAGTCAGAGAGAGAGAGACAGAGAGACAAGGAGAGAGAGAGAGAGAAAGAGAGCTCAGTGTAGAGATGAAACGTTCATTGCTCAAAGACATAATTTCATCACCTGACCCGGCGGAAGAGAAGAACAAATTAAATGTTTTTTTCTCTCCATTGTTCCGAGACTGTACTATTCCTGGGAGTAGAGATGATGGAGGGATTAGAGAGGAGAAGAAAGACATAGAGGAGAGGGGGATGAGAGGAGAGGGGAGGAGAGGGAGAGGAGAGGGTGGTGACAGGATAGGAGAGGGGAGGAGAGGGGGAGGAGAGGAGAGTGGGGGGGATGACAGGAGAGGGGAGGGAGAGGAGAGGAGAGGAGAGGAGAGGAGAGGAGAGGAGAGGAGAGGAGAGGAGAGGAGAGGAGAGGAGAGGAGAGGAGAGGAGAGGGGAGGAGAGGAGAGGGGAGGAGAGAGTGGTGACAGGATAGGAGAGGGGAGGAGAGGAGAGGGGGAGGAGAGTGGGGGGATGACAGGAGAGGGGAGGAGAGGAGAGGGGAGGAGAGTGGGGGGGATGTGATGTGCATGCAGCCATGATAACTAGCTCTGTTCTGCCTGGAGATTCTGCCAAGCAGAAAGAAAATAACATGTAGTGTGTGTGTGTGTGTGTGTGTGTGTGTGTGTGTGTGTGTGTGTGTGTGTGTGTGTGTGTGTGTGTGTGTGTGTGTGTGTGTGTGTGTGTGTGTGTGTGTGTGTGTGTGTGTGTGTGTGTGTGTGTGTGTGTGTGTTAGAATTGATTGTCTCTGGCAAACAATTTATCCCGACATTAGACTTCTCAAGGCCAGATCACATGTATCTTGTTAAACTAGAGGTAGAGGCCTCGTGGTGTGTGTGTACGTGCGTGTGTGTTGAAAGAGAGAGGCTTCTCTCTACTGTCTCTGTCTTCATAACAGACAATATGATCTGGTCCTGGTAGAGTTAAACACCTCTACTGTCTCTGTCTCCATAACAGACAATATGATCTGGTCCTGGTAGAGTTAAACACCTCTACTGTCTCTGTCTTCATAACAGACAATATGATCTGGTCCTGGTAGAGTTAAACACCTCTACTGTCTCTGTCTCCATAACAGACAATATGATCTGGTCCTGGTAGAGTTAAACACCTCTACTGTCTCTGTCTTCATAACAGACAATATGATCTGGTCCTGGTAGAGTTAAACACCTCTACTCTACTGTCTCTGTCTTCATAACAGACAATATGATCTGGTCCTGGTAGAGTTAAACACCTCTACTGTCTCTGTCTCCATAACAGACAATATGATCTGGTCCTGGTAGAGTTAAACACCTCTACTGTCTCTGTCTCCATAACAGACAATATGATCTGGTCCTGGTAGAGTTAAACACCTCTACTCTACTGTCTCTGTCTTCATAACAGACAATATGATCTGGTCCTGGTAGAGTTAAACACCTCTACTGTCTCTGTCTTCATAACAGACAATATGATCTGGTCCTGGTAGAGTTAAACACCTCTACTGTCTCTGTCTTCATAACAGACAATATGATCTGGTCCTGGTAGAGTTAAACACCTCTACTGTCTCTGTCTTCATAACAGACAATATGATCTGGTCCTGGTAGAGTTAAACACCTCTACTGTCTCTGTCTCCATAACAGACAATATGATCTGGTCCTGGTAGAGTTAAACACCTCTACTCTACTGTCTCTGTCTCCATAACAGACAATATGATCTGGTCCTGGTAGAGTTAAACACCTCTACTGTCTCTGTCTCCATAACAGACAATATGATCTGGTCCTGGTAGAGTTAAACACCTCTACTGTCTCTGTCTCCATAACAGACAATATGATCTGGTCCTGGTAGAGTTAAACACCTCTACTCTACTGTCTCTGTCTTCATAACAGACAATATGAGCTGGTCCTGGTAGAGTTAAACACCTCTACTCTACTGTCTCTGTCTTCATAACAGACAATATGATCTGGTCCTGGTAGAGTTAAACACCTCTACTGTCTCTGTCTCCATAACAGACAATATGATCTGGTCCTGGGAGAGTTAAACACCTCTACTCTACTGTCTCTGTCTCTATAACAGACAATATGATCTGATCCTGGTAGAGTTAAACACCTCTACTGTCTCTGTCTCCATAACAGACAATATGATCTGGTCCTGGTAGAGTTAAACACCTCTACTGTCTCTGTCTTCATAACAGACAATATGATCTGGTCCTGGTAGAGTTAAACACCTCTACTGTCTCTGTCTCCATAACAGACAATATGATCTGGTCCTGGTAGAGTTAAACACCTCTACTGTCTCTGTCTTCATAACAGACAATATGATCTGGTCCTGGTAGAGTTAAACACCTCTACTGTCTCTGTCTCCATAACAGACAATATGATCTGGTCCTGGTAGAGTTAAACACCTCTACTGTCTCTGTCTTCATAACAGACAATATGATCTGGTCCTGGTAGAGTTAAACACCTCTACTCTACTGTCTCTGTCTTCATAACAGACAATATGATCTGGTCCTGGTAGAGTTAAACACCTCTACTGTCTCTGTCTTCATAACAGACAATATGATCTGGTCCTGGTAGAGTTAAACACCTCTACTGTCTCTGTCTTCATAACAGACAATATGATCTGGTCCTGGTAGAGTTAAACACCTCTATCTACTGTCTCTGTCTTCATAACAGACAATATGATCTGGTCCTGGTAGAGTTAAACACCTCTACTGTCTCTGTCTTCATAACAGACAATATGATCTGGTCCTGGTAGAGTTAAACACCTCTACTCTACTGTCTCTGTCTTCATAACAGACAATATGATCTGGTCCTGGTAGAGTTAAACACCTCTACTGTCTCTGTCTCCATAACAGACAATATGATCTGGTCCTGGTAGAGTTAAACACCTCTACTGTCTCTGTCTTCATAACAGACAATATGATCTGGTCCTGGTAGAGTTAAACACCTCTACTGTCTCTGTCTCCATAACAGACAATATGATCTGGTCCTGGTAGAGTTAAACACCTCTACTGTCTCTGTCTTCATAACAGACAATATGATCTGGTCCTGGTAGAGTTAAACACCTCTACTGTCTCTGTCTCCATAACAGACAATATGATCTGGTCCTGGTAGAGTTAAACACCTCTACTGTCTCTGTCTCCATAACAGACAATATGATCTGGTCCTGGTAGAGTTAAACACCTCTACTGTCTCTGTCTTCATAACAGACAATATGATCTGGTCCTGGTAGAGTTAAACACCTCTACTGTCTCTGTCTTCATAACAGACAATATGATCTGGTCCTGGTAGAGTTAAACACCTCTACTCTACTGTCTCTGTCTTCATAACAGACAATATGATCTGGTCCTGGTAGAGTTAAACACCTCTACTGTCTCTGTCTTCATAACAGACAATATGATCTGGTCCTGGTAGAGTTAAACACCTCTACTGTCTCTGTCTCCATAACAGACAATATGATCTGGTCCTGGTAGAGTTAAACACCTCTACTGTCTCTGTCTTCATAACAGACAATATGATCTGGTCCTGGTAGAGTTAAACACCTCTACTGTCTCTGTCTCCATAACAGACAATATGATCTGGTCCTGGTGGAGTTAAACACCTCTACTCTACTGTCTCTGTCTCCATAACAGACAATATGATCTGGTCCTGGTAGAGTTAAACACCTCTACTGTCTCTGTCTCCATAACAGACAATATGATCTGGTCCTGGTAGAGTTAAACACCTCTACTCTACTGTCTCTGTCTCCATAACAGACAATATGATCTGGTCCTGGTAGAGTTAAACACCTCTACTGTCTCTGTCTCCATAACAGACAATATGATCTGGTCCTGGTAGAGTTAAACACCTCTACTGTCTCTGTCTCCATAACAGACAATATGATCTGGTCCTGGTAGAGTTAAACACCTCTACTGTCTCTGTCTCCATAACAGACAATATGATCTGGTCCTGGTAGAGTTAAACACCTCTACTGTCTCTGTCTCCATAACAGACAATATGATCTGGTCCTGGTAGAGTTAAACACCTCTACTGTCTCTGTCTCCATAACAGACAATATGATCTGGTCCTGGTAGAGTTAAACACCTCTACTGTCTCTGTCTTCATAACAGACAATATGATCTGGTCCTGGTAGAGTTAAACACCTCTACTGTCTCTGTCTTCATAACAGACAATATGATCTGGTCCTGGTAGAGTTAAACACCTCTACTGTCTCTGTCTTCATAACAGACAATATGATCTGGTCCTGGTAGAGTTAAACACCTCTACTGTCTCTGTCTCCATAACAGACAATATGATCTGGTCCTGGTAGAGTTAAACACCTCTACTGTCTCTGTCTTCATAACAGACAATATGATCTGGTCCTGGTAGAGTTAAACACCTCTACTGTCTCTGTCTTCATAACAGACAATATGATCTGGTCCTGGTAGAGTTAAACACCTCTACTGTCTCTGTCTCCATAACAGACAATATGATCTGGTCCTGGTAGAGTTAAACACCTCTACTGTCTCTGTCTCCATAACAGACAATATGATCTGGTCCTGGTAGAGTTAAACACCTCTACTGTCTCTGTCTTCATAACAGACAATATGATCTGGTCCTGGTAGAGTTAAACACCTCTACTGTCTCTGTCTCCATAACAGACAATATGATCTGGTCCTGGTAGAGTTAAACACCTCTACTGTCTCTGTCTCCATAACAGACAATATGATCTGGTCCTGGTAGAGTTAAACACCTCTACTGTCTCTGTCTCCATAACAGACAATATGAGCTGGTCCTGGTAGAGTTAAACACCTCTACTCTACTGTCTCTGTCTTCATAACAGACAATATGATCTGGTCCTGGTAGAGTTAAACACCTCTACTGTCTCTGTCTTCATAACAGACAATATGATCTGGTCCTGGTAGAGTTAAACACCTCTACTGTCTCTGTCTTCATAACAGACAATATGATCTGGTCCTGGTAGAGTTAAACACCTCTACTGTCTCTGTCTCCATAACAGACAATATGATCTGGTCCTGGTAGAGTTAAACACCTCTACTGTCTCTGTCTCCATAACAGACAATATGATCTGGTCCTGGTAGAGTTAAACACCTCTACTCTACTGTCTCTGTCTTCATAACAGACAATATGATCTGGTCCTGGTAGAGTTAAACACCTCTACTCTACTGTCTCTGTCTTCATAACAGACAATATGATCTGGTCCTGGTAGAGTTAAACACCTCTACTGTCTCTGTCTTCATAACAGACAAGATGATCTGGTCCTGGTAGAGTTAAACACCTCTACTCTACTGTCTCTGTCTTCATAACAGACAATATGATCTGGTCCTGGTAGAGTTAAACACCTCTACTGTCTCTGTCTTCATAACAGACAATATGATCTGGTCCTGGTAGAGTTAAACACCTCTACTGTCTCTGTCTCCATAACAGACAATATGATCTGGTCCTGGTAGAGTTAAACACCTCTACTGTCTCTGTCTTCATAACAGACAATATGATCTGGTCCTGGTAGAGTTAAACACCTCTACTGTCTCTGTCTTCATAACAGACAATATGATCTGGTCCTGGTAGAGTTAAACACCTCTACTGTCTCTGTCTTCATAACAGACAATATGATCTGGTCCTGGTAGAGTTAAACACCTCTACTGTCTCTGTCTCCATAACAGACAATATGATCTGGTCCTGGTAGAGTTAAACACCTCTACTGTCTCTGTCTTCATAACAGACAATATGATCTGGTCCTGGTAGAGTTAAACACCTCTACTGTCTCTGTCTTCATAACAGACAATATGATCTGGTCCTGGTAGAGTTAAACACCTCTACTGTCTCTGTCTCTGTCTTCATAACAGACAATATGATCTGGTCCTGGTAGAGTTAAACACCTCTACTGTCTCTGTCTTCATAACAGACAATATGATCTGGTCCTGGTAGAGTTAAACACCTCTACTGTCTCTGTCTCCATAACAGACAATATGATCTGGTCCTGGTAGAGTTAAACACCTCTACTGTCTCTGTCTCCATAACAGACAATATGATCTGGTCCTGGTAGAGTTAAACACCTCTACTCTACTGTCTCTGTCTCCATAACAGACAATATGATCTGGTCCTGGTAGAGTTAAACACCTCTACTGTCTCTGTCTTCATAACAGACAATATGATCTGGTCCTGGTAGAGTTAAACACCTCTACTGTCTCTGTCTCCATAACAGACAATATGATCTGGTCCTGGTAGAGTTAAACACCTCTACTGTCTCTGTCTTCATAACAGACAATATGATCTGGTCCTGATGGAGTTAAACACCTCTACTGTCTCTGTCTTCATAACAGACAATATGATCTGGTCCTGGTAGAGTTAAACACCTCTACTGTCTCTGTCTTCATAACAGACAATATGATCTGGTCCTGGTAGAGTTAAACACCTCTACTGTCTCTGTCTCCATAACAGACAATATGATCTGGTCCTGGTAGAGTTAAACACCTCTACTGTCTCTGTCTTCATAACAGACAATATGATCTGGTCCTGATGGAGTTAAACACCTCTACTGTCTCTGTCTTCATAACAGACAATATGATCTGGTCCTGGTAGAGTTAAACACCTCTCTCTACTGTCTCTGTCTTCATAACAGACAATATGATCTGGTCCTGGTAGAGTTAAACACCTCTACTGTCTCTGTCTCCATAACAGACAATATGATCTGGTCCTGGTAGAGTTAAACACCTCTACTGTCTCTGTCTTCATAACAGACAATATGATCTGGTCCTGGTAGAGTTAAACACCTCTACTCTACTGTCTCCATAACAGACAATATGATCTGGTCCTGGTAGAGTTAAACACCTCTACTCTACTGTCTCTGTCTCCATAACAGACAATATGATCTGGTCCTGGTAGAGTTAAACACCTCTACTCTACTGTCTCTGTCTCCATAACAGACAATATGATCTGGTCCTGGTAGAGTTAAACACCTCTACTGTCTCTGTCTCTGTCTTCATAACAGACAATATGATCTGGTCCTGGTAGAGTTAAACACCTCTACTGTCTCTGTCTTCATAACAGACAATATGATCTGGTCCTGGTAGAGTTAAACACCTCTACTGTCTCTGTCTCCATAACAGACAATATGATCTGGTCCTGGTAGAGTTAAACACCTCTACTCTACTGTCTCTGTCTTCATAACAGACAATATGATCTGGTCCTGGTAGAGTTAAACACCTCTACTGTCTCTGTCTCCATAACAGACAATATGATCTGGTCCTGGTAGAGTTAAACACCTCTACTGTCTCTGTCTCCATAACAGACAATATGATCTGGTCCTGGTAGAGTTAAACACCTCTACTGTCTCTGTCTCCATAACAGACAATATGATCTGGTCCTGGTAGAGTTAAACACCTCTACTGTCTCTGTCTCCATAACAGACAATATGATCTGGTCCTGGTAGAGTTAAACACCTCTACTGTCTCTGTCTTCATAACAGACAATATGATCTGGTCCTGGTAGAGTTAAACACCTCTACTCTACTGTCTCTGTCTCCATAACAGACAATATGATCTGGTCCTGGTAGAGTTAAACACCTCTACTGTCTCTGTCTCCATAACAGACAATATGATCTGGTCCTGGTAGAGTTAAACACCTCTACTCTACTGTCTCTGTCTTCATAACAGACAATATGATCTGGTCCTGGTAGAGTTAAACACCTCTACTCTACTGTCTCTGTCTTCATAACAGACAATATGATCTGGTCCTGGTAGAGTTAAACATATCTTCTCTTCTCTCCCACCTAGAATTGTTTATTAGATCAAGAAGCTCATTTAAAACCTTAAAGCAATGTGTAAATTATCATCGTCAGCTGAAGGACACACACACACACACACACACACACACACACACACACACACACACACACACACACACACACACACACACACACACACACACACACACACACACACACACACACACACACACACACACACGCTGAAGGATAGGCATGCTAAGGTATAATTAGACCCTAATGAGAAAACGAGATAATCCGTTACACACACACACACACACACACACACACACACACACACACACACACACACACACACACACACACACACACACACACACACACACACACACACAAACAGACACCCATAACCATTCTTCCTCTAACGAACCTGGTAAATGATACAGTTTCTCCTTTGCTCAAGGCTGAGTCTGATCTATCTAAGCGTCATGTGGTGTGTGTGTTTAAAGAGATTATGTTCCTCATCCACCACCAATGCCCCTCATCCACCACCAATGTTCCTCATCCACCACCAATGTTCCTCATCCTCATCCTCCACCAATGTCCCTCACCCTCCACCAATGTTCCTCACCCACCACCAATGTCCCTCATCCACCACCAATGTTCCTCATCCTCCACCAATGCCCCTCATCCACCACCAATGTTCCTCATCCACCACCAATGTTCCTCATCCTCCACCATTGTTCCTCATCCACCACCATTGTTCCTCATCCACCACCAATGTTCCTCATCCACCACCAATGTTCCTCATCCTCCACCAATGTTCCTCATCCTCCACCAATGTTCCTCATCCTCCACCAATGTTCCTCATCCTCCACCAATGTTCCTCATCCACCACCAATGTTCCTCATCCTCCACCAATGTTCCTCATCCACCACCAATGCCCCTCATCCACCACCAATGTTCCTCATCCACCACCAATGTTCCTCATCCTCATCCACCACCAATGCCCCTCATCCACCACCAATGGTCCTCATCCACCACCAATGCCCCTCATCCACCACCAATGTTCCTCACCCACCACCAACGTTCCTCATCCACCACCAATGTTCCCCATCCACCACCAATGTCCATCATCCACCACCAATGTCCCTCATCCACCACCAATGTTCCTCACCATCATCCACCACCAATGTCCCTCATCCACCACCAATGTCCCTCATCCATCACCAATGTTCCTCATCCTCCACCAATGTTCCTCATCCACCACTAATCTGTAGCATCCACCTGGATCATTCCACAGCAGCCATTTTGCCTTATCATAGTGACACGACTTGTTTTGAAATGTTCCAAGAAGTGGTGATAACTGGGAACTCTGGGATAACTGGGATCTCTATGTTTTCTCGAGCTGATCTCTGTGTGTGTGTCTTCCTGACAGAGTTGGAGGTGGCGAGGCTGAGTACGGAGGGGAATCTGGCTGACCTAACCTTCCCCCAGTCTGAACTACATGGGAACTCCATCCAGCTGTCTGCTAGCACGCTCAGACAGCACGGGAGGAATGGTAACCACACCAACCTCTATCTCCTTTCATGGACAACTCTCTCTGTGTTTATGTCTCTCTCTCTGTCTCTCTCTGTCTCTCTCTCTCTCTGTGTCTCTCTCTCTCTCTCTCTCTCTCTCTCTCTCTCTCTCTCTCTCTCTCTCTCTCTCTCTCTCTCTCTCTCTCTCTCTCTCTCTCTCTCTCTCTCTCTCTCTCTCTCTCTCTCTCTCTCTCTCTCTCTCTCTGTGTCTCTCTCTCTGTGTTCATTCCTCTATCTCTGTCTCTATGTGTTTATGTCTCTCTCTCTCTCTTTATGTCTCTCTCTCCATATTCCTCAGGTGAATACAGGAGGATACAAATAAAATACACTACCGTTCTGAAGTTTGGGGTCACTTAGAAATGTCCCTAGTTTTTGAAAGAAAAGCAAAAAAATTTGACCATGAAAATAACATAAAATTTATCAGAAATGCAGTGTAGACATTGTTAATGTTGTAAATGACTATTGTAGCGGGGAACAGCTGATTTTTAATGGAATATCTAAATAGGCGTACAGAGGCCCATTATCCGCAACCATCATTCCTGTGTTCCAATGGCATGTTGTGTTAGCTAATCCAACTTTATCATTTTAAAAGGCTAATTAATCATTAGAAAACCTTTTTGCAATTATGTTGGCACAGCTGAAAACTGTTGCCCTGATTAAAGCAGCAATAAAACGGCCCTTCTTTAGACTAGTTGAGTATCTGGAGCATCAGCATTTGTGGGTTCGATTACAGGCTCAAAATGGCCAGAAACAAATAACTTTCTTCTGAAACTCGTCAGTCTATTCTTGTTCTGAGAAAAGAAGTGAAGAGGCGACTCCGGGATGCTGTCCTTCTAGTTTTTTGGGTACTATTTAATGAAGCTGCCAGTTGACACTCTAATGTACTTGTCATCTTGCTCAGTTGTGCACCGGGGCCTCCCACTCCTCTTTCTATTTTGGTTAGAGCCAGTTTGCACTGTTCTGTGAAGGGAGTAGTACACAGCGTTGTACGAGTTCTTCAGTTCCTTGGCAATTTCTTGCATGGACTAGCCTTCATTTCTCAGAACAAGAATAGACTGACGAGTTTCAGAAGAAAGGTCATTGTTTCTGGCCATTTTAACTTGGATTAGCTAACACAACGTGCCATTGGAACACAGGATTGATGGTTGCTGATAATGGGCCTCTTGTACGCCTATGTAGATATTCCATAAAATAATCTATTCTACTTTACTCTACTCTACTTTACACTATTCTACTCTACTCTGCTTTACTCTACTCTGCTTTACACTATTCTACTCTACTCTGCTTTACTCTACTCTGCTTTACACTATTCTACTCTATTCTACTCTACTTTACACTATTCTACTCTATTCTACTATATTCTAATCTATTCTACACTACTCTATTCTACTCTATTCTACTCTATTCTACTCTACACTACTCTATTCTATTCTACTCTATTCTACTCTATTATACTATATTCTACTCTATTCTACAATTTTCTACTCTATTCTAAACTCTTCTACTCTATTATACTCTATTCTACTCTACACTACTCTATTCTACTCTACACTACTCTATTCTACTCTATTATCTCCCTGTACTCTACACTACTCTATTCTACTCTACACTGCTCTATTCTACTCTATTATCTCCCTGTACTCTACACTACTCTATTCTACTCTATTCTAAACTATTCTACTCTACTCTATTCTACTCTACTCTATTCTACTCTATTCTACTCTATTATTATATTCTACTCTGTTCTACTCTGTTCTATTATATTCTATTATACTCTATTCTACTCTTTTCTACTCTACTGAGATACCTATATTGACTCTACAATTGAAACATGAAACTCATCCTCATATTTCTCCCTGTATATTTACTCTCCTCGGGTGAATTTCATATCATACAATAGTTATTCAGTTATAGACACTCATCGTAGTCCCACTTTAGAGAGACGTTTGAATTAATTTCTGACATTATTGTCTGACATTAAGAACACATCATTTACACCCCACACAAAGCCAAATCCCATTGGTCTCAACAGTTTACTGTGTGTTTGCAAGCCATTCTATTCAATTCTACTCTATTATATCCTGTCGTATCCCACACCTCTCAGAGGACATGCTAATGACTGGCAACTGATATATCACTGTTTTCAAATCAACCACTTGCCTTGTTCCTATACCTCATTTTATTTACTGTTAAACTACTACTATCTCCCTGAAGATCTAATACCTTGTCCTAGTATCTCCCTGAAGATCTAATACCTTGTCCTAGTATCTCCCTGAAGATCTAATACCTTGTCCCAGTATCTCCCTGAAGATCTAATACATTGTCCTAGTATCTCCCTGAAGACCTAATACCTTGTCCTAGTATCTCCCTGAAGACCTAATACCTTGTCCTAGTATCTCCCTGAAGACCTAATACCTTGTCCTAGTATCTCCCTGAAGACCTAATACCTTGTCCTAGTATCTCCCTGAAGACCTAATACCTTGTCCTAGTATCTCGCTGAAGACCTAATACCTTGTCCTAGTATCTCCCTGAAGATCTAATACCTTGTCCTAGTATCTCCCTGAAGATCTAATACCTTGTCCTAGTATCTCCCTGAAGATCTAATACCTTGTCCTAGTATCTCCCTGAAGACCTAATACCTTGTCCCAGTATCTCCCTGAAGACCTAATACCTTGTCCCAGTATCTCCCTGAACACCTAATACCTTGTCCTAATATATCCCTGAAGACCTAATACCTTGTCCTAGTATCTCCCTGAAGATATAATACCTTGTCCTAGTATCTCCCTGAAGACCTAATACCTTGTCCCAGTATTTCCGTGAAGACCTAATACCTTGTCCTAGTATCTCCCTGAAGACCTAATACCTTGTCCTAGTATCTCCCTGAAGACCTAAGACCTTGTCCTAGTATCTTCCTGAAGACCTAATACCTTGTCCTAGTATCTCCCTGAAGACCTAATACCTTGTCATAGTATCTCCCTGAAGACCTAATACCTTGTCCTAGTATCTCCCTGAAGACCTAATACCTTGTCCTAGTATCTCCCTGAAGACCTAATACCTTGTCCTAGTATCTCCCTGAACACCTAATACCTTGTCCTAGTATCTCCCTGAAGACCTAATACCTTGTCGTAGTATCTCCCTGAAGACCTAATACCTTGTCCTAGTATCTCCCTGAAGACCTAATACCTTGTCCTAGTATCTCCCTGAAGACCTAATACCTTGTCCTAGTATCTCCCTGAAGATCTAATACCTTGTCCTAGTATCTCCCTGAAGACCTAATACCTTGTCCTAGTATCTCCCTGAAGATCTAATACCTTGTCCTAGTATCTCCCTGAAGACCTAATACCTTGTCCTAGTATCTCCCTGAATGTGTAATTACTTGTCCTAATATCTCCCAGAATGTGTAAATACTTGTCCTAATATCTCCCAGAATGTGTAAACTCTTGTCCTAATATCTCCCAGAATGT
>NC_092091.1:87677721-87704241 GCF_045679555.1 Salvelinus alpinus | reverse complement strand
CCCTGAAGATCTAATACCTTGTCATAGTATCTCCCTGAAGACCTAATACCTTGTCCTAGTATCTCCCTGAAGACCTAATACCTTGTCCTAGTATCTCCCTGAAGACCTAATACCTTGTCCTAGTATCTCCCTGAAGATCGAATACCTTGTCCTAGTATCTCCCTGAAGACCTAATACCTTGTCCTGGTATCTCCCTGAAGACCTAATACCTTGTCCTAGTATCTCCCTGAAGACCTAGTATCTCCCTGAAGACCTAATACCTTGTCCTAGTATCTCCCTGAAGACCTAATACCTTGTCCTAGTATCTCCCTGAAGATCTAACACCTTGTCCTGGTATCTCCCTGAAGACCTAATACCTTGTCCTAGTATCTCCCTGAAGACATAATACCTTGTCCTAGTATCTCCCTGAAGATCTAATACCTTGTCATAGTATCTCCCTGAAGACCTAATACCTTGTCCTAGTATCTCCCTGAAGATCTAATACCTTGTCCTAGTATATCCCTGAAGATCTAATACCTTGTCCTAGTATCTCCCTGAAGACCTAATACCTTGTCATAGTATCTCCCTGAAGACCTAGTATCTCCCTGAAGACCTAATACCTTGTCCTAGTATCTCCCTGAAGACCTAATACCTTGTCCTAGTATCTCCCTGAAGACCTAATACCTTGTCCTAGTATCTCCCTGAAGACCTAATACCTTGTCCTAGTATCTCCCTGAAGACCTAATACCTTGTCCTAGTATCTCCCTGAAGACCTAATACCTTGTCCTAGTATCTCCCTGAAGACCTAATACCTTGTCCTAGTATCTCCCTGAAGACCTAATACCTTGTCCTAGTATCTCCCTGAAGACCTAATACCTTGTCCTAGTATCTCCCTGAAGATCTAATACCTTGTCCTAGTATCTCCCTGAAGATCTAATACCTTGTCCTAGTATCTCCCTGAAGATCTAATACCTTGTCCTAGTATCTCCCTGAAGACCTAATACCTTGTCCCAGTATCTCCCTGAAGACCTAATACCTTGTCCCAGTATCTCCCTGAACACCTAATACCTTGTCCTGGTATCTCCCTGAAGACCTAATACCTTGTCCTAGTATCTCCCTGAAGATATAATACCTTGTCCTAGTATCTCCCTGAAGACCTAATACCTTGTCCCAGTATTTCCGTGAAGACCTAATACCTTGTCCTAGTATCTCCCTGAAGACCTAATACCTTGTCCTAGTATCTCCCTGAAGACCTAAGACCTTGTCCTAGTATCTTCCTGAAGACCTAATACCTTGTCCTAGTATCTCCCTGAAGACCTAATACCTTGTCATAGTATCTCCCTGAAGACCTAATACCTTGTCCTAGTATCTCCCTGAAGACCTAATACCTTGTCCTAGTATCTCCCTGAAGACCTAATACCTTGTCCTAGTATCTCCCTGAACACCTAATACCTTGTCCTAGTATCTCCCTGAAGACCTAATACCTTGTCGTAGTATCTCCCTGAAGACCTAATACCTTGTCCTAGTATCTCCCTGAAGACCTAATACCTTGTCCTAGTATCTCCCTGAAGATCTAATACCTTGTCCTAGTATCTCCCTGAAGACCTAATACCTTGTCCTAGTATCTCCCTGAATGTGTAATTACTTGTCCTAATATCTCCCAGAATGTGTAAATACTTGTCCTAATATCTCCCAGAATGTGTAAACTCTTGTCCTAATATCTCCCAGAATGTGTAATTACTTGTCCTAATATCTCCCAGAATGTGTAAACACTTGTCCTAATATCTCCCAGAATGTGTAATTACTTGTCCTAATATATCCCAGAATGTGTAAACACTTGTCCTAATATCTCCCAGAATGTGTAAATACTTGTCCTAATATCTCCCAGAATGCCCATTCACTTGTCCTAATATCTCCCAGAATGTGTAAATACGTGTCCTAATATCTCCCAGAATGTGTAAATAGTTGTCCTAATATCTCCCAGAATGTGTAATTACTTGTCCTAATATCTCCCAGAATGTGTAAATACGTGTCCTAATATCTCCCAGAATGTGTAATTACTTGTCCTAATATCTCCCAGAATATGTAAATACTTGTCCTAATATCTCCCAGAATATGTAATTACTTGTCCTAATATCTCCCAGAATATGTAATTACTTGTCCTAATATCTCCCAGAATGTGTAAATACTTGTCCTAATATCTCCCAGAATGTGTAAATACTTGTCCTAATATCTCCCTGAATGTGTAATCACTTGTCCTAATATCTCCCAGAATGTGTAAATACTTGTCCTACTATCTCCCAGAATGTGTAAATACTTGTCCTAATATCTCCCAGAATGTGTAAATACTTGTCCTAATATCTCCCAGAATGTGTAATTACTTGTCCTAATATCTCCCAGAATGTGTAAATACTTGTCCTAATATCTCCCAGAATGTGTAATTACTTGTCCTAATATCTCCCAGAATGTGTAAATACTTGTCCTAATATCTCCCAGAATGTGTAATTACTTGTCCTAATATCTCCCAGAATGTGTAAATACTTGTCCTAATATCTCCCAGAATGTGTAAATACTTGTCCTAATATCTCCCAGAATGTGTAAATACTTGTCCTAATATCTCCCAGAATGTGTAATTACTTGTCCTAATATCTCCCAGAATGTGTAAATACTTGTCCTAATATCTCCCAGAATGTGTAAATACTTGTCCGAATATCTCCCAGAATGTGTAAATACTTGTCCTAATATCTCCCAGAATGTGTAATTACTTGTCCTAATATCTCCCAGAATGTGTAAATACTTGTCCTAATATCTCCCAGAATGCCCATTCACTTGTCCTAATATCTCCCAGAATGTGTAAATACGTGTCCTAATATCTCCCAGAATGTGTAATTACTTGTCCTAATATCTCCCAGAATATGTAATTACTTGTCCTAATATCTCCCAGAATGTGTAAATACTTGTCCTAATATCTCCCAGAATGTGTAAATACGTGTCCTAATATCTCCCAGAATATGTAATTACTTGTCCTAATATCTCCCAGAATATGTAAATACTTGTCCTAATATCTCCCAGAATATGTAATTACTTGTCCTAATATCTCCCAGAATATGTAATTACTTGTCCTAATATCTCCCAGAATGTGTAAATACTTGTCCTAATATCTCCCAGAATGTGTAAATACTTGTCCTAATATCTCCCTGAATGTGTAATCACTTGTCCTAATATCTCCCAGAATGTGTAAATACTTGTCCTAATATCTCCCTGAATGTGTAATCACTTGTCCTAATATCTCCCAGAATGTGTAAATACTTGTCCTAATATCTCCCAGAATGTGTAAATACTTGTCCTAATATCTCCCAGAATGTGTAATCACTTGTCCTAATATCTCCCAGAATGTGTAAATACTTGTCCTAATATTTCCCAGAATGTGTAAATACTTGACCTAATATCTCCCAGAATATGTAATTACTTGTCCTAATATCTCCCAGAATGTGTAAATACTTGTCCTAATATCTCCCAGAATGTGTAAATACGTGTCCTAATATCTCCCAGAATATGTAATTACTTGTCCTAATATCTCCCAGAATATGTAAATACTTGTCCTAATATCTCCCAGAATGTGTAAATACTTGTCCTAATATCTCCCAGAATGTGTAAATACTTGTCCTAATATCTCCCTGAATGTGTAATCACTTGTCCTAATATCTCCCAGAATATGTAATTACTTGTCCTAATATCTCCCAGAATGTGTAAATCTTGTCCTAATATCTCCCAGAATGTGTAATTACTTGTCCTAATATCTCCCAGAATGTGTAATTACTTGTCCTAATATCTCCCAGAATGTGTAAATACTTGTCCTAATATCTCCCATAATGTGTAAACACTTGTCCTAATATCTCCCAGAATGTGTAATTACTTGTCCTAATATCTCCCAGAATGTGTAAATACTTGTCCTAATATCTCCCAGAATGCCCATTCACTTGTCCTAATATCTCCCAGAATGTGTAAATACTTGTCCTAATATCTCCCAGAATGTGTAATTACTTGTCCTAATATCTCCCAGAATGTGTAATTACTTGTCCTAATATCTCCCAGAATGTGTAAATACTTGTCCTAATATTTCCCAGAATGTGTAAACACTTGTCCTAATATCTCCCAGAATGTGTAAATACTTGTCCTAATATCTCCCAGAATGCCCATTCACTTGTCCTAATATCTCCCAGAATGTGTAAATACGTGTCCTAATATCTCCCAGAATGTGTAAATACGTGTCCTAATATCTCCCAGAATGTGTAAATACTTGTCCTAATATCTCCCAGAATGTGTAATTACTTGTCCTAATATCTCCCAGAATGTGTAAATACTTGTCCTAATATCTCCCAGAATGTGTAAATACTTGTCCTAATATCTCCCAGAATGTGTAATTACTTGTCCTAATATCTCCCATAATGTGTAAACTCTTGTCCTAATATCTCCCAGAATGTGTAATTACTTGTCCTAATATCTCCCAGAATGTGTAATTACTTGTCCTAATATCTCCCAGAATGTGTAAATACTTGTCCTAATATCTCCCATAATGTGTAAACACTTGTCCTAATATCTCCCAGAATGTGTAAATACTTGTCCTAATATCTCCCAGAATGCCCATTCACTTGTCCTAATATCTCCCAGAATGTGTAAATACGTGTCCTAATATCTCCCAGAATGTGTAAATACTTGTCCTAATATCTCCCAGAATGTGTAATTACTTGTCCTAATATCTCCCAGAATGTGTAAACACTTGTCCTAATATCTCCCAGAATGTGTAAATACTTGTCCTAATATCTCCCAGAATGCCCAATTCACTTGTCCTAATATCTCCCAGAATGTGTAAATACGTGTCCTAATATCTCCCAGAATGTGTAAATACGTGTCCTAATATCTCCCAGAATGTGTAAATACTTGTCCTAATATCTCCCAGAATGTGTAATTACTTGTCCTAATATCTCCCATAATGTGTAAACTCTTGTCCTAATATCTCCCAGAATGTGTAATTACTTGTCCTAATATCTCCCAGAATGTGTAATTACTTGTCCTAATATCTCCCAGAATGTGTAAATACTTGTCCTAATATCTCCCATAATGTGTAAACACTTGTCCTAATATCTCCCAGAATGTGTAAATACTTGTCCTAATATCTCCCAGAATGCCTAAATACTTGTCCTAATATCTCCCAGAATGTGTAAATACTTGTCCTAATATCTCCCAGAATGTGTAAATACTTGTCCTAATATCTCCCAGAATGTGTAATTACTTGTCCTAATATCTCCCAGAATGTGTAATTACTTGTCCTAATATCTCCCAGAATGTGTAAACACTTGTCCTAATATCTCCCAGAATGTGTAATTACTTGTCCTAATATTTCCCAGAATGTGTAAATACTTGTCCTAATATCTCCCAGAATGTGTAAATACTTGTCCTAATATCTCCCAGAATGTGTAAATACTTGTCCTAATATCTCCCAGAATGTGTAAATACTTGTCCTAATATCTCCCAGAATGTGTAATTACTTGTCCTAATATCTCCCATAATGTGTAAACTCTTGTCCTAATATCTCCCAGAATGTGTAATTACTTGTCCTAATATCTCCCAGAATGTGTAAACACTTGTCCTAATATCTCCCAGAATGTGTAATTACTTGTCCTAATATATCCCAGAATGTGTAAACACTTGTCCTAATATCTCCCAGAATGTGTAAATACTTGTCCTAATATCTCCCAGAATGCCCATTCACTTGTCCTAATATCTCCCAGAATGTGTAAATACGTGTCCTAATATCTCCCAGAATGTGTAAATACGTGTCCTAATATCTCCCAGAATGTGTAAATACTTGTCCTAATATCTCCCAGAATATGTAATTACTTGTCCTAATATCTCCCAGAATGTGTAAATCTTGTCCTAATATCTCCCAGAATGTGTAATTACTTGTCCTAATATCTCCCAGAATGTGTAATTACTTGTCCTAATATCTCCCAGAATGTGTAAATACTTGTCCTAATATCTCCCATAATGTGTAAACTCTTGTCCTAATATCTCCCAGAATGTGTAATTACTTGTCCTAATATCTCCCAGAATGTGTAAACACTTGTCCTAATATCTCCCAGAATGTGTAATTACTTGTCCTAATATATCCCAGAATGTGTAAACACTTGTCCTAATATCTCCCAGAATGTGTAAATACTTGTCCTAATATCTCCCAGAATGCCCATTCACTTGTCCTAATATCTCCCAGAATGTGTAAATACGTGTCCTAATATCTCCCAGAATGTGTAAATACGTGTCCTAATATCTCCCAGAATGTGTAAATACTTGTCCGAATATCTCCCAGAATGTGTAAATACTTGTCCTAATATCTCCCAGAATGTGTAAATACTTGTCCTAATATCTCCCAGAATGTGTAAATACTTGTCCTAATATTTCCCAGAATGTGTAAATACTTGTCCTAATATCTCCCAGAATGTGTAAATACTTGTCCTAATATCTCCCAGAATGTGTAAATACGTGTCCTAATATCTCCCAGAATGTGTAAATACTTGTCCGAATATCTCCCAGAATGTGTAAATACTTGTCCTAATATCTCCCAGAATGTGTAAACACTTGTCCTAATATCTCCCAGAATGTGTAAATACTTGTCCTAATATTTCCCAGAATGTGTAAATACTTGTCCTAATATCTCCCAGAATGTGTAAATACTTGTCCTAATATCTCCCAGAATGTGAAAATACTTGTCCTAATATCTCCCAGAATGTGTAAATACTTGTCCTAATATCTCCCTGAATGTGTAATCACTTGTCCTAATATTTCCCAGAATGTGTAAATACTTGTCCTAATATTTCCCAGAATGTGTAAATACTTGTCCTAATATCTCCCATAATGTGTAATTACTTGTCCTAATATCTCCCAGAATGTGTAAATACTTGTCCTAATATCTCCCAGAATGTGTAAATACTTGTCCTAATATCTCCCTGAATGTGTAATCACTTGTCCTAATATCTCCCAGAATGTGTAAATACTTGTCCTAATATCTCCCTGAATGTGTAATCACTTGTCCTAATATCTCCCAGAATGTGTAAATACTTGTCCTAATATTTCCCAGAATGTGTAAATACTTGTCCTAATATCTCCCAGAATGTGTAAATACTTGTCCGAATATCTCCCAGAATGTGTAAATACTTGTCCTAATATCTCCCAGAATGTGTAATTACTTGTCCTAATATCTCCCAGAATGTGTAAATACTTGTCCTAATATCTCCCAGAATGTGTAAATACTTGTCCTAATATCTCCCAGAATGTGTAAATACTTGTCCTAATATCTCCCTGAATGTGTAATCACTTGTCCTAATATCTCCCATAATGTGTAAATACTTGTCCTAATATTTCCCAGAATGTGTAAATACTTGTCCTAATATCTCCCAGAATGTGTAAATACTTGTCCTAATATCTCCCAGAATGTGAAAATACTTGTCCTAATATCTCCCTGAATGTGTAATCACTTGTCCTAATATCTCCCAGAATGTGTAAATACTTGTCCTAATATTTCCCAGAATGTGTAAATACTTGTCCGAATATCTCCCAGAATGTGTAATTACTTGTCCTAATATCTCCCAGAATGTGTAAACTCTTGTCCTAATATCTCCCAGAATGTGTAATTACTTGTCCTAATATCTCCCAGAATATGTAATTACTTGTCCTAATATCTCCCAGAATATGTAATTACTTGTCCTAATATCTCCCAGAATATGTAATTACTTGTCCTAATATCTCCCAGAATATGTAATTACTTGTCCTAATATCTCCCAGAATGTGTAAATCTTGTCCTAATATCTCCCAGAATGTGTAATTACTTGTCCTAATATCTCCCCGAATGTGTAATTACTTGTCCTAATATCTCCCAGAATGTGTAAATACTTGTCCTAATATCTCCCATAATGTGTAAACTCTTGTCCTAATATCTCCCAGAATGTGTAATTACTTGTCCTAATATCTCCCAGAATGTGTAAACACTTGTCCTAATATCTCCCAGAATGTGTAAATACTTGTCCTAATATCTCCCAGAATGTGTAAATACTTGTCCTAATATTTCCCAGAATGTGTAAATACTTGTCCTAATATCTCCCAGAATGTGTAAATACTTGTCCGAATATCTCCCAGAATGTGTAAATACGTGTCCTAATATCTCCCAGAATGTGTAAATACTTGTCCGAATATCTCCCAGAATGTGTAAATACTTGTCCTAATATCTCCCAGAATGTGTAAACACTTGTCCTAATATCTCCCAGAATGTGTAAATACTTGTCCTAATATTTCCCAGAATGTGTAAATACTTGTCCTAATATCTCCCAGAATGTGTAAATACTTGTCCTAATATCTCCCAGAATGTGAAAATACTTGTCCTAATATCTCCCAGAATGTGTAAATACTTGTCCTAATATCTCCCTGAATGTGTAATCACTTGTCCTAATATCTCCCAGAATGTGTAAATACTTGTCCTAATATTTCCCAGAATGTGTAAATACTTGTCCTAATATCTCCCATAATGTGTAAACTCTTGTCCTAATATCTCCCAGAATGTGTAAATACTTGTCCGAATATCTCCCAGAATGTGTAAATACTTGTCCTAATATCTCCCAGAATGTGTAATTACTTGTCCTAATATCTCCCAGAATGTGTAATTACTTGTCCTAATATCTCCCAGAATGTGTAAATACTTGTCCTAATATCTCCCAGAATGTGTAAATACTTGTCCTAATATCTCCCAGAATGTGTAAATACTTGTCCTAATATCTCCCTGAATGTGTAATCACTTGTCCTAATATCTCCCAGAATGTGTAAATACTTGTCCTAATATTTCCCAGAATGTGTAAATACTTGTCCTAATATCTCCCAGAATGTGTAAATACTTGTCCGAATATCTCCCAGAATGTGTAAATACTTGTCCTAATATCTCCCAGAATGTGTAATTACTTGTCCTAATATCTCCCAGAATGTGTAAATACTTGTCCTAATATCTCCCAGAATGTGTAAATACTTGTCCTAATATCTCCCAGAATGTGTAAATACTTGTCCTAATATCTCCCTGAATGTGTAATCACTTGTCCTAATATCTCCCATAATGTGTAAATACTTGTCCTAATATTTCCCAGAATGTGTAAATACTTGTCCTAATATCTCCCAGAATGTGTAAATACTTGTCCTAATATCTCCCAGAATGTGAAAATACTTGTCCTAATATCTCCCTGAATGTGTAATCACTTGTCCTAATATCTCCCAGAATGTGTAAATACTTGTCCTAATATTTCCCAGAATGTGTAAATACTTGTCCGAATATCTCCCAGAATGTGTAATTACTTGTCCTAATATCTCCCAGAATGTGTAAACTCTTGTCCTAATATCTCCCAGAATGTGTAATTACTTGTCCTAATATCTCCCAGAATATGTAATTACTTGTCCTAATATCTCCCAGAATATGTAATTACTTGTCCTAATATCTCCCAGAATATGTAATTACTTGTCCTAATATCTCCCAGAATATGTAATTACTTGTCCTAATATCTCCCAGAATGTGTAAATCTTGTCCTAATATCTCCCAGAATGTGTAATTACTTGTCCTAATATCTCCCAGAATGTGTAATTACTTGTCCTAATATCTCCCAGAATGTGTAAATACTTGTCCTAATATCTCCCATAATGTGTAAACTCTTGTCCTAATATCTCCCAGAATGTGTATTTACTTGTCCTAATATCTCCCAGAATGTGTAAACACTTGTCCTAATATCTCCCAGAATGTGTAATTACTTGTCCTAATATATCCCAGAATGTGTAAACACTTGTCCTAATATCTCCCAGAATGTGTAAATACTTGTCCTAATATCTCCCAGAATGCCCATTCACTTGTCCTAATATCTCCCAGAATGTGTAAATACGTGTCCTAATATCTCCCAGAATGTGTAAATACGTGTCCTAATATCTCCCAGAATGTGTAAATACTTGTCCTAATATCTCCCAGAATGTGTAATTACTTGTCCTAATATCTCCCAGAATGTGTAAATACTTGTCCTAATATCTCCCAGAATGTGTAAATACTTGTCCTAATATCTCCCAGAATGTGTAATTACTTGTCCTAATATCTCCCATAATGTGTAAACTCTTGTCCTAATATCTCCCAGAATGTGTAATTACTTGTCCGAATATCTCCCAGAATGTGTAAATACTTGTCCTAATATCTCCCAGAATGTGTAATTACTTGTCCTAATATCTCCCAGAATGTGTAATTACTTGTCCTAATATCTCCCAGAATGTGTAAATACTTGTCCTAATATCTCCCAGAATGTGTAAATACTTGTCCTAATATCTCCCAGAATGTGTAAATACTTGTCCTAATATCTCCCTGAATGTGTAATCACTTGTCCTAATATCTCCCAGAATGTGTAAATACTTGTCCTAATATTTCCCAGAATGTGTAAATACTTGTCCTAATATCTCCCAGAATGTGTAAATACTTGTCCGAATATCTCCCAGAATGTGTAAATACTTGTCCTAATATCTCCCAGAATGTGTAATTACTTGTCCTAATATCTCCCAGAATGTGTAAATACTTGTCCTAATATCTCCCAGAATGTGTAAATACTTGTCCTAATATCTCCCAGAATGTGTAAATACTTGTCCTAATATCTCCCTGAATGTGTAATCACTTGTCCTAATATCTCCCATAATGTGTAAATACTTGTCCTAATATTTCCCAGAATGTGTAAATACTTGTCCTAATATCTCCCAGAATGTGTAAATACTTGTCCTAATATCTCCCAGAATGTGAAAATACTTGTCCTAATATCTCCCTGAATGTGTAATCACTTGTCCTAATATCTCCCAGAATGTGTAAATACTTGTCCTAATATTTCCCAGAATGTGTAAATACTTGTCCGAATATCTCCCAGAATGTGTAATTACTTGTCCTAATATCTCCCAGAATGTGTAAACTCTTGTCCTAATATCTCCCAGAATGTGTAATTACTTGTCCTAATATCTCCCAGAATATGTAATTACTTGTCCTAATATCTCCCAGAATATGTAATTACTTGTCCTAATATCTCCCAGAATATGTAATTACTTGTCCTAATATCTCCCAGAATATGTAATTACTTGTCCTAATATCTCCCAGAATGTGTAAATCTTGTCCTAATATCTCCCAGAATGTGTAATTACTTGTCCTAATATCTCCCAGAATGTGTAATTACTTGTCCTAATATCTCCCAGAATGTGTAAATACTTGTCCTAATATCTCCCATAATGTGTAAACTCTTGTCCTAATATCTCCCAGAATGTGTATTTACTTGTCCTAATATCTCCCAGAATGTGTAAACACTTGTCCTAATATCTCCCAGAATGTGTAATTACTTGTCCTAATATATCCCAGAATGTGTAAACACTTGTCCTAATATCTCCCAGAATGTGTAAATACTTGTCCTAATATCTCCCAGAATGCCCATTCACTTGTCCTAATATCTCCCAGAATGTGTAAATACGTGTCCTAATATCTCCCAGAATGTGTAAATACGTGTCCTAATATCTCCCAGAATGTGTAAATACTTGTCCTAATATCTCCCAGAATGTGTAATTACTTGTCCTAATATCTCCCAGAATGTGTAAATACTTGTCCTAATATCTCCCAGAATGTGTAAATACTTGTCCTAATATCTCCCAGAATGTGTAATTACTTGTCCTAATATCTCCCATAATGTGTAAACTCTTGTCCTAATATCTCCCAGAATGTGTAATTACTTGTCCTAATATCTCCCAGAATGTGTAAACACTTGTCCTAATATCTCCCAGAATGTGTAATTACTTGTCCTAATATATCCCAGAATGTGTAAACACTTGTCCTAATATCTCCCAGAATGTGTAAATACTTGTCCTAATATCTCCCAGAATGCCCATTCACTTGTCCTAATATCTCCCAGAATGTGTAAATACGTGTCCTAATATCTCCCAGAATGTGTAAATACTTGTCCTAATATCTCCCAGAATGTGTAATTACTTGTCCTAATATCTCCCAGAATGTGTAAATACTTGTCCTAATATCTCCCAGAATGTGTAAATACTTGTCCTAATATCTCCCAGAATGTGTAATCACTTGTCCTAATATCTCCCAGAATGTGTAAATACTTGTCCTAATATCTCCCAGAATGTGTAATTACTTGTCCTAATATCTCCCAGAATGTGTAATTACTTGTCCTAATATCTCCCAGAATGTGTAATTACTTGTCCTAATATCTCCCAGAATGTGTAATTACTTGTCCTAATATCTCCCAGAATGTGTAATTACTTGTCCTAATATCTCCCAGAATATGTAATTACTTGTCCTAATATCTCCCAGAATATGTAATTACTTGTCCTAATATCTCCCAGAATATGTAATTACTTGTCCTAATATCTCCCAGAATGTGTAAATCTTGTCCTAATATCTCCCAGAATATGTAATTACTTGTCCTAATATCTCCCAGAATATGTAATTACTTGTCCTAATATCTCCCAGAATGTATAATTACTTGTCCTAATATCTCCCAGAATGTGTAAATACTTGTCCTAATATTTCCCAGAATGTGTAAATACTTGTCCTAATATCTCCCAGAATGTGTAAATACTTGTCCGAATATCTCCCAGAATGTGTAAATACTTGTCCTAATATCTCCCAGAATGTATAATTACTTGTCCTAATATCTCCCAGAATGTGTAAATACTTGTCCTAATATTTCCCAGAATGTGTAAATACTTGTCCTAATATCTCCCAGAATGTGTAAATACTTGTCCTAATATCTCCCAGAATATGTAATTACTTGTCCTAATATCTCCCAGAATGTATAATTACTTGTCCTAATATCTCCCAGAATGTGTAAATACTTGTCCTAATATTTCCCAGAATGTGTAAATACTTGTCCTAATATCTCCCAGAATGTGTAAATACTTGTCCGAATATCTCCCAGAATGTGTAAATACTTGTCCTAATATCTCCCAGAATGTGTAATTACTTGTCCTAATATCTCCCAGAATGTGTAAATACTTGTCCTAATATCTCCCAGAATGTGTAAATACTTGTCCTAATATCTCCCAGAATGTGAAAATACTTGTCCTAATATCTCCCTGAATGTGTAATCACTTGTCCTAATATCTCCCAGAATGTGTAAATACTTGTCCTAATATTTCCCAGAATGTGTAAATACTTGTCCGAATATCTCCCAGAATGTGTAATTACTTGTCCTAATATCTCCCAGAATGTGTAAACTCTTGTCCTAATATCTCCCAGAATGTGTAATTACTTGTCCTAATATCTCCCAGAATATGTAATTACTTGTCCTAATATCTCCCAGAATATGTAATTACTTGTCCTAATATCTCCCAGAATATGTAATTACTTGTCCTAATATCTCCCAGAATATGTAATTACTTGTCCTAATATCTCCCAGAATGTGTAAATCTTGTCCTAATATCTCCCAGAATGTGTAATCACTTGTCCTAATATCTCCCAGAATGTGTAATTACTTGTCCTAATATCTCCCAGAATGTGTAAATACTTGTCCTAATATCTCCCATAATGTGTAAACTCTTGTCCTAATATCTCCCAGAATGTGTAATTACTTGTCCTAATATCTCCCAGAATGTGTAAACACTTGTCCTAATATCTCCCAGAATGTGTAATTACTTGTCCTAATATATCCCAGAATGTGTAAACACTTGTCCTAATATCTCCCAGAATGTGTAAATACTTGTCCTAATATCTCCCAGAATGCCCATTCACTTGTCCTAATATCTCCCAGAATGTGTAAATACGTGTCCTAATATCTCCCAGAATGTGTAAATACGTGTCCTAATATCTCCCAGAATGTGTAAATACTTGTCCTAATATCTCCCAGAATGTGTAATTACTTGTCCTAATATCTCCCAGAATGTGTAAATACTTGTCCTAATATCTCCCAGAATGTGTAAATACTTGTCCTAATATCTCCCAGAATGTGTAATTACTTGTCCTAATATCTCCCATAATGTGTAAACTCTTGTCCTAATATCTCCCAGAATGTGTAATTACTTGTCCTAATATCTCCCAGAATGTGTAATTACTTGTCCTAATATCTCCCAGAATGTGTAAAAACTTGTCCTAATATCTCCCATAATGTGTAAACTCTTGTCCTAATATCTCCCAGAATGTGTAATTACTTGTCCTAATATCTCCCAGAATGTGTAAACACTTGTCCTAATATCTCCCAGAATGTGTAATTACTTGTCCTAATATATCCCAGAATGTGTAAACACTTGTCCTAATATCTCCCAGAATGTGTAAATACTTGTCCTAATATCTCCCAGAATGCCCATTCACTTGTCCTAATATCTCCCAGAATGTGTAAATACGTGTCCTAATATCTCCCAGAATGTGTAAATACTTGTCCTAATATCTCCCAGAATGTGTAATTACTTGTCCTAATATCTCCCAGAATGTGTAAATACTTGTCCTAATATCTCCCAGAATGTGTAAATACTTGTCCTAATATCTCCCAGAATGTGTAATTACTTGTCCTAATATCTCCCATAATGTGTAAACTCTTGTCCTAATATCTCCCAGAATGTGTAATTACTTGTCCTAATATCTCCCAGAATGTGTAAACACTTGTCCTAATATCTCCCAGAATGTGTAATTACTTGTCCTAATATATCCCAGAATGTGTAAACACTTGTCCTAATATCTCCCAGAATGTGTAAATACTTGTCCTAATATCTCCCAGAATGCCCATTCACTTGTCCTAATATCTCCCAGAATGTGTAAATACGTGTCCTAATATCTCCCAGAATGTGTAAATACTTGTCCTAATATCTCCCAGAATGTGTAATTACTTGTCCTAATATCTCCCAGAATGTGTAAATACTTGTCCTAATATCTCCCAGAATGTGTAAATACTTGTCCTAATATCTCCCAGAATGTGTAATCACTTGTCCTAATATCTCCCAGAATGTGTAAATACTTGTCCTAATATCTCCCAGAATGTGTAATTACTTGTCCTAATATCTCCCAGAATGTGTAATTACTTGTCCTAATATCTCCCAGAATGTGTAATTACTTGTCCTAATATCTCCCAGAATGTGTAATTACTTGTCCTAATATCTCCCAGAATATGTAATTACTTGTCCTAATATCTCCCAGAATATGTAATTACTTGTCCTAATATCTCCCAGAATATGTAATTACTTGTCCTAATATCTCCCAGAATGTGTAAATCTTGTCCTAATATCTCCCAGAATATGTAATTACTTGTCCTAATATCTCCCAGAATATGTAATTACTTGTCCTAATATCTCCCAGAATGTATAATTACTTGTCCTAATATCTCCCAGAATGTGTAATTACTTGTCCTAATATCTCCCAGAATATGTAATTACTTGTCCTAATATCTCCCAGAATGTGTAAATACTTGTCCTAATATCTCCCAGAATGTGTAATTACTTGTCCTAATATCTCCCAGAATGTGTAAATACTTGTCCTAATATCTCCCAGAATGTGTAATTACTTGTCCTAATATCTCCCAGAATGTGTAAATACTTGTCCTAATATCTCCCAGAATGTATAATTACTTGTCCTAATATCTCCCAGAATATGTAATTACTTGTCCTAATATCTCCCAGAATGTGTAATTACTTGTCCTAATATCTCCCAGAATGTGTAAATCTTGTCCTAATATCTCCCAGAATATGTAATTACTTGTCCTAATATCTCCCAGAATGTGTAAATACTTGTCCTAATATCTCCCAGAATGTGTAATTACTTGTCCTAATATCTCCCAGAATGTGTAATTACGTGTCCTAATATCTCCCAGAATGTCTGCCCAACCGGTGACATTGCAGTGTGTTGTCTCCCCCACCAGGTGAGATCCGCATGGTGTTCGTCCTTTACAGGAACCTGGGCTCCTATCTGTCTACAGATAATGCCAGTGTTGGTCTGGGCAGCGAGGCTCTGTATCCTAACTACTCTGTCATAGTCAACTCTCCTGTTATTACTGCCTCTATCAACAAGGAGAGCAACAAGGTCTACCTGTCTGAACCGGTGGTCTTCACTGTCAAACACCTGCAGGTATATATACCGGAAAGTACGCACGGCTCGCACACACACACACACACACACACACACACACACAGACACACACACAGACACACACACACACAGACACAGACACAAACACAAACACACACACACACACACACACACACACACACACACACACACACACACACACACACACACACACACACACACACACACACACACACACACACACACACACACACACACACACACACACACACACAGACACACACACAGACACACACACACACAGACACAGACACACACACAGACACACACACACACAGACACGCACACGCACACAGACACATACACACACACACACATACACACACACACACACAGACACGCACACGCACACGCAGACACAGACGCACACGAACACACAGACAAAGACACACACACACACACACACACACACACACACACACACACACACACACACACACACACACAGACACACACAGACACACAGTCACAATCAGGTTTCCCTGTCTGAACCAGTGGTCTTCACTGTGAGGTAGGTTATACTGTACACATAGATGAATGCAGGTGGACACACGCCATTCAATACCACTGTTTTGTCCTCTAACTAGGACCAATAGTATGTAGGCAGCATCTATGGATGCACACACAACCACACCATAATACACAACCACACCATAACACACACAACCACACCATAACACACAACCACACCATAACACACACAACCACACCATAACACACAACCACACCATAACACACAACCACACCATAACACACACAACCACACCATAACACACAACCACACCATAATACACAACCACACCATAACACACAACCACACCATAACACACAACCACACCATAACACACAACCTCACCATAACACACAGCCACACCATAACACACAACCACACCATAACACACAACCACACCATAACACACAACCACACCATAATACACAACCACACCATAATACACAACCACACCATAACACACACAACCACACCATAACACACAACCACACCATAATACACAACCACACCATAACACACAACCACACCATAACACACAACCACACCATAACACACAACCTCACCATAACACACAACCACACCATAACACACAACCACACCATAACACACAACCACACCATAACACACAACCACACCATAATACACAACCACACCATAATACACAACCACACCATAACACACACAACCACACCATAACACACAACCACACCATAACACACAACCACACCATAATACACAACCACACCATAACACACACAACCACACCATAACACACACAACCACACCATAACACACAACCACACCATAACACATTACCACACCATAATACACAACCACACCATAACACACACAACCACACCATAACACACAACCACACCATAACACACAACCACACCATAACACACAACCACACCATATGCACACTCAGAGACACTGATATAAATGTTCCACACACAAACAGCCTGCTAGCACTTTACAGCAAAACATTTGTTGTGGACAAGTCTGCTTAGCAACACCCAGGCCTTCAGCAAGACGACAAGACACACAGACACATATTGACTCATTCAGTGTCATACATCCTTCTGTCTGTTTATCACTCGTCCTCTCACACATTCTGTTCCTCTCCCTCACCCCCCACTATCTCTCTCCCCCTCCCTCCCCCTCTCTCTCTTTCTCCCCCTACCTCTCCTCTCTCCCACCTACCTCTCCCCTCCCCCTCTCTCTCCCTCCCTCCCCCTCCCCCCTCTCTCTCTCCCCCTACCTCTCCTCTCCCCCTATCTCTCCTCTCTCTCCCTCTCTCCCCCCTACCTCTCTCTCTCCCCCTCCCTCCCCCTCTCTCTCTTTCTCCCCCTACCTCTCCTCTCTCCCACCTACCTGTCCCCTCCCCCTCTCTCTCCCTCCCTCCCCCTCTCTCTCGCTCCCCCTACCTCTCCTCTCTCTCTCTCTCCCTCTCTCTCTCCCTCCCCCCTACCTCTCCTCTCTCCCTCTCTCTCCCTCTCTCTCCCCCTCCCTCCCCCTCCCTCCCTCTCCTCTCTCTCCCCCTCTCGCCCCCTACCTCTCCTCTCTCCCCCTCCCTCCCCCTACCTCTCCTCTCCTCTCTCTCCCCCTCCCTCCCTCCCCCCTACCTCTCCTCTCCTCTCTCTCCCCCTCCATCCCCCTACCTCTCCTCTCCTCTCTCTCTCTCCCACCCCCTCTCTCTCTCCCCCTCTTTCCCCCCTACCTCTCCTCTCCCAGCATTCAGAGGAGAACTTCAACCCCAACTGTTCATTCTGGAGTTATTCCAAGCGGTCCATGACCGGGTTCTGGTCCAGTCAGGACTGTAGACTACTGGACACCAACAGAACACACACCACCTGCTCCTGTACTCACCTGACCAGCTTTGCTGTACTGATGGCACACGTTGAAGTCAAGGTAGGCCAGAGATTGACTAGTCATGTCTGGGCCTGCTGTACTGATGGAACACATTGAAGTCAAGGTAGGTCAGAGATTGACTAGTCATGTCTGGGCCTGCTGTACTGATGGCACACGTTGAAGTCAAGGTAGGTCAGAGATTGACTAGTCATGTCTGGGCCTGCTGTACTGATGGCACACGTTGAAGTCAAGGTAGGTCAGAGATTGACTAGTCATGTCTGGGCCTGCTGTACTGATGGCACACGTTGAAGTCAAGGTAGGTCAGAGATTGACTAGTCATGTCTGGGCCTGCTGTACTCATGGCACACGTTGAAGTCAAGGTAGGTCAGAGATTGACTAGTCATGTCTGGGCCTGCTGTACTGATGGAACACGTTGAAGTCAAGGTAGGTCAGAGATTGACTAGTCATGTCTGGGCCTGCTGTACTGATGGCACACGGTGAAGTCAAGGTAGGTCAGAGATTGACTAGTCATGTCTGGGCCTGCTGTACTGATGGCACACGTTGAAGTCAAGGTAGGTCAGAGATTGACTAGTCATGTCTGGGCCTGCTGTACTGATGGCACACGTTGAAGTCAAGGTAGGTCAGAGATTGACTAGTCATGTCTGGGCCTGCTGTACTGATGGCACACGTTGAAGTCAAGGTAGGTCAGAGATTGACTAGTCATGTCTGGGCCTGCTGTACTGATGGCACACGTTGAAGTCAAGGTAGGTCAGAGATTGACTAGTCATGTCTGGGCCTGCTGTACTGATGGAACACGTTGAAGTCAAGGTAGGTCAGAGATTGACTAGTCATGTCTGGGCCTGCTGTACTGATGGCACATGTTGAAGTCAAGGTAGGTCAGAGATTGACTAGTCATGTCTGGGCCTGCTGTACTGATGGCACACGTTGAAGTCAAGGTAGGTCAGAGATTGACTAGTCATGTCTGGGCCTGCTGTACTGATGGCACACGTTGAAGTCAAGGTAGGTCAGAGATTGACTAGTCATGTCTAAAGGCTTGTGATTGATGTGTCAGGGCCCCATAATAAAGGTGTGTGTTAGCAGTTGATGTTCCTCTTCAATAACATGGACCCCAAAGCAAATCAGGGGGAGAAAAAGTGGTTTATTCAAGGAGAACGAATCATAGATGTTATGCTGGGAAGTAGATGGTCGATGTTCATTCTCCCCTGTCCTCAGTGATTCCTCCACAGAACAACGGGACATGATGTCATATTTAACCCCCCAACCCTAGCCTGTGGTCGACCAATTAGAATTCCTTGCAGTAAAATTGGGCCAATGGCCAAATAACAAGTATCCTGTTACAGGCTCAATGTATAGACGATTTGGACCAATGAAAGCTTGACATGTAGCTATGAGTCCCGGACTGAAATTCCTACACAGATTCTAAACAGATTCTACACAGATTCTACACAGATTCTACACAGATTCTACAGATTCTAAACAGATTCTAAACAGATTCTAAACAGATTCTAAACAGGTTCTACAGATTCTAAACAGATTCTAAACAGATTCTAAACAGATTCTAAACAGATTCTAAACAGATTCTACAGATTCTAAACAGATTCTAAACAGATTCTAAACAGATTCTAAACAGATTCTAAACAGATTCTACACAGATTCTAAACAGATTCTAAACAGATTCTAAACAGATTCTACAGATTCTAAACAGATTCTAAACAGATTCTAAACAGATTCTACAGATTATAAACAGATTCTAAACAGATTCTACAGATTCTACACAGATTCTAAACAGATTCTACACAGATTCTAAACAGATTCTAAACAGATTCTAAACAGATTCTACAGATTATAAACAGATTCTAAACAGATTCTACAGATTCTACACAGATTCTAAACAGATTCTACAGATTCTACACAGATTCTAAACAGATTCTACAGATTCTAAACAGATTCTACAGATTCTAAACAGATTCTAAACAGATTCTACAGATTCTAAACAGATTCTAAACAGATTCTAAACAGATTCTAAACAGATTCTACACAGATTCTACACAGATTCTACAGATTATAAACAGATTCTAAACAGATTCTACAGATTATAAACAGATTCTAAACAGATTCTAAACAGATTATAAACAGATTCTAAACAGATTCTACAGATTCTAAACAGATTCTAAACAGATTCTAAACAGATTCTAAACAGATTCTAAACAGATTCTAAACAGATTCTAAACAGATTCTACAGATTCTAAACAGATTCTAAACAGATTCTACAGATTCTACACAGATTCTAAACAGATTCTACAGATTCTACACAGATTCTAAACAGATTCTAAACAGATTCTAAACAGATTCTACAGATTATAAACAGATTCTAAACAGATTCTACAGATTCTACACAGATTCTAAACAGATTCTACAGATTCTACACAGATTCTAAACAGATTCTACAGATTCTAAACAGATTCTACAGATTATAAACAGATTCTAAACAGATTCTACAGATTATAAACAGATTCTAAACAGATTCTACAGATTCTAAACAGATTCTAAACAGATTCTACAGATTCTAAACAGATTCTAAACAGATTCTACAGATTATAAACAGATTCTAAACAGATTCTACAGATTCTAAACAGATTCTACAGATTCTAAACAGATTCTAAACAGATTCTAAACAGATTCTACAGATTCTAAACAGATTCTAAACAGATTCTAAACAGATTCTACAGATTATAAACAGATTCTAAACAGATTCTAAACAGATTCTACAGATTATAAACAGATTCTAAACAGATTCTAAACAGATTCTACAGATTCTAAACAGATTCTAAACAGATTCTACAGATTCTAAACAGATTCTAAACAGATTCTACAGATTCTAAACAGATTCTAAACAGATTCTAAACAGATTCTACAGATTATAAACAGATTATAAACAGATTCTACAGATTCTACACAGATTCTAAACAGATTCTACAGATTCTAAACAGATTCTAAACAGATTCTACAGATTCTAAACAGATTCTAAACAGATTCTACAGATTCTAAACAGATTCTAAACAGATTCTACAGATTATAAACAGATTCTAAACAGATTCTACAGAGTATAAACAGATTATAAACAGATTCTACAGATTCTAAACAGATTCTAAACAGATTCTACAGATTCTAAACAGATTCTAAACAGATTCTACAGATTCTAAACAGATTCTAAACAGATTCTAAACAGATTCTACAGATTATAAACAGATTCTAAACAGATTCTACAGATTCTACACAGATTCTAAACAGATTCTACAGATTCTACACAGATTCTAAACAGATTCTACAGATTCTAAACAGATTCTAAACAGATTCTAAACAGATTCTACAGATTCTACACAGATTCTAAACAGATTCTACAGATTCTACACAGATTCTAAACAGATTCTACAGATTCTACACAGATTCTAAACAGATTCTACGCAGATTCTACACAGATTCTAAACAGATTCTACAGATTCTAAACAGATTCTAAACAGATTCTAAACAGATTCTACAGATTATAAACAGATTATAAACAGATTCTACAGATTCTACACAGATTCTAAACAGATTCTACCAATTCTAAACAGATTCTAAACAGATTCTAAACAGATTCTAAACAGATTCTAAACAGATTCTACGCAGATTCTAAACAGATTCTAAACAGATTCTACAGATTCTAAACAGATTCTAAACAGGTTCTAACAGGTTCTAACAGATTCTAAACAGATTCTACAGATTCTACAGATTCTACACAGATTCTAAACAGATTCTAAACAGATTCTACGCAGATTCTAAACAGATTCTAAACAGATTCTACACAGATTCTAAACAGATTCTAAACAGATTCTACACAGATTCTAAACAGATTCTACAGATTCTACACAGATTCTAAACAGATTCTAAACAGATTCTACGCAGATTCTAAACAGATTCTAAACAGATTCTACACAGATTCTAAACAGATTCTAAACAGATTCTACACAGATTCTAAACAGATTCTACACAGATTCTAAACAGATTCTAAACAGATTCTACACAGATTCTAAACAGATTCTAAACAGATTCTACAAAGATTCTAAACAGATTCTAAACAGATTCTAAACAGATTCTACACAGATTCTACACAGATTCTACACAGATTCTAAACAGATTCTACACAGATTCTAAACAGATTATAAACAGATTATAAACAGATTCTAAACAGATTCTAAACAGATTCTAAACAGATTATAAACAGATTCTACACAGATTCTAAACAGATTCTAAACAGATTCTAAACAGATTCTACACAGATTCTAAACAGATTCTACACAGATTCTAAACAGATTCTACACAGATTCTACACAGATTCTACACAGATTCTAAACAGATTCTACACAGATTCTAAACAGATTCTACACAGATTCTAAACAGATTCTAAACAGATTCTACACAGATTCTACACAGATTCTAAACAGATTCTAAACAGATTCTACACAGATTCTAAACAGATTCTAAACAGATTCTACAAAGATTCTAAACAGATTCTAAACAGATTCTAAACAGATTCTACACAGATTCTAAACAGATTCTAAACAGATTCTAAACAGATTCTACACAGATTCTAAACAGATTCTAAACAGATTCTACACAGATTCTAAACAGATTCTAAACAGATTCTACAAAGATTCTAAACAGATTCTAAACAGATTCTACACAGATTCTAAACAGATTCTACACAGATTCTACACAGATTCTAAACAGATTCTAAACAGATTCTAAACAGATTCTACAAAGATTCTAAACAGATTCTACAAAGATTCTAAACAGATTCTAAAAAGATTCTACACAGATTCTACAAAGATTCTAAACAGATTCTAAACAGATTCTACACAGATTCTAAACAGATTCTACACAGATTCTACACAGATTCTAAACAGATTCTAAACAGATTCTAAACAGATTCTAAACAGATTCTACACAGATTCTAAACAGATTCTAAACAGATTCTACACAGATTCTAAACAGATTCTACACAGATTCTAAACAGATTCTAAACAGATTCTACACAGATTCTAAACAGATTCTACACAGATTCTACAAAGATTCTAAACAGATTCTAAACAGATTCTACAAAGATTCTAAACAGATTCTAAACAGATTCTACACAGATTCTACACAGATTCTAAACAGATTCTACACAGATTCTAAACAGATTCTACACAGATTCTACACAGATTCTAAACAGATTCTAAACAGATTCTACACAGATTCTAAACAGATTCTACACAGATTCTACAAAGATTCTAAACAGATTCTAAACAGATTCTACAGATTCTAAACAGATTCTAAACAGATTCTACACAGATTCTAAACAGATTCTACACAGATTCTACACAGATTCTAAACAGATTCTAAACAGATTCTAAACAGATTCTAAACAGATTCTACACAGATTCTACACAGATTCTAAACAGATTCTAAACAGATTCTACACAGATTCTACACAGATTCTACACAGATTCTAAACAGATTCTACACAGATTCTACACAGATTCTACACAGATTCTAAACAGATTCTAAACAGATTCTAAACAGATTCTACACAGATTCTAAACAGATTCTAAACAGATTCTACAAAGATTCTAAACAGATTCTAAACAGATTCTACACAGATTCTAAACAGATTCTACACAGATTCTAAACAGATTCTACACAGATTATAAACAGATTATAAACAGGTTATAAACAGATTCTAAAGAGATTCTAAACAGATTCTACACAGATTCTACACAGATTCTAAACAGATTCTACACAGATTCTACACAGATTCTACACAGATGTTGAACTGAAAAACAACTGTTTCCATTGATCATTAATGCCCCATTGACCTCTAGTCCTCTGTGTTGTGTATTATCTTCAAATATTCTTAAACTTGTGATTGGTGGGTCAGGTCCTTATAATAAAGGATTGTGATTGGTGGGTCAGGTCCTCATGATATAGGACTGTGATTGGTGGGTCAGGTCCTTATAATAAAGGACTGTGATTGGTGGGTCAGGACCTCATAATAAAGGATTGTGATTGGTGGGTCAGGTCCTTATAATAAAGGACTGTGATTGGTGGGTCAGGTCCTCATAATAAAGGATTGTGATTGGTGGGTCAGGTCCTCATGATAAAGGATTGTGATTGGTGGGTCAGGTCCTTATAATAAAGGACTGTGATTGGTGGGTCAGGTACTCATAATAAAGGACTGTGATTGGTGGGTCAGGTCCTCATAATAAAGGATTGTGATTGGTGGGTCAGGTCCTCATAATAAAGGATTGTGATTGGTGGGTCAGGGCCTCATAATAAAGGACTGTGATTGGTGGGTCAGGTCCTTATAATAAAGGATTGTGATTGGTGGGTCAGGTCCTCATGATACAGGACTGTGATTGGTGGGTCAGGTCCTCGTGATAAAGGAGTGGTGTAAAATACTAAACAAACACCTTAAAGGAGAGGCACAACAACAGCCCTTTGGTGAAAGAAAACCCTTTTACACCCCTACAAATCACAAGTCATATAGTCTACACTACATTCCCCCGAGGTCCACACTGCCATCATGGTTGGAGAGACCTTGGTTTTGAAAACATAAAGCCACACACACACACACACACACACACACACACACACACACACACACACACACACACACACACACCCCTTGAGTGGTGTTTGAGCAGGTTATCCATCAAGGTGCTGTTGAACGCTGCTCTCTACCCGGCAGGGAGTTAGACCCTAATGGATAGAACAGTGTGTGTGTGTGTGTGTGTGTGTGTGTGTGTGTGTGTGTGTGTGTGTGTGTGTGTGTGTGTGTGTGTGTGTGTGTGTGTGTGTGTGTGTGTGTGTGTGTGTGTGTGTGTGTGTGTGTGTGTGTGTGTGTGTGTGTGTCTATACAGTGCATGCATCATACAAAGGTAAAGTAGCGATTAATACTTTTTGAGGTCGGTTTCGGTTTGATTATTAAAAAAGAATCAGGGTTTTTGGTTTTGATTCAATAATATTTTTGCCATTAAATCTTATTTGATAGGATTTATTCTTTATCTTACCTGACTGACTTTTCTCTTCTCTCTCTCTGTCTCTCTCTCTCTCTCTCTCTCTCTCTCGCTCTCTGTCTCTCTCTCTCTCTCTCTCTCTCTCTCTCTCTCTCTCTCTCTCTCTCTCTCTCTCTCTCTCTCCATCTCTCCCCCCCTCCCTCTACTCTCTCTCTCTCCCCCCCTCCCTCTACTCTCTCTCTCCTCCCCCCCTCTCTCTCCTCTCCAGAAAACAGACTCCATGCAGGACCTCTTGCTGGATGTTATAACATGGGTTGGAATCCTGCTGTCGCTGGTCTGTCTCCTCATCTGCATCTTTACATTCTGCTTCTTCAGAGGCCTCCAGTCAGACAGGAACACTATCCACAAGAACCTCTGTATCAGCCTCTTCATAGCAGAGTCTCTGTTCTTAGTGGGCATCAACAGAGCTGACCAACCGGTGAGTGGAGGAGGGAGGGGGGAGGAGGGGAGGGAGGAGGGGGAGGACCTCTGTATCAGCCTCTTCATAGCAGAGTCTCTGTTCTTAGTGGGCATCAACAGAGCTGACGCAGAAGGTGAAGCAGAAGGAGGAGGATGGAGCAGGAGGAGGAAGAGGGAGGAGGAGGGGGAGGAGGAGGATGGAGGAGGGGGAGGAGGAGGAAGAGGAGGAGGGGGGAGGAAGAGGGAGGAGGATAGAGGGGGGGGGGTGAGGAGGAGGTGTGTATTGTGAAGACCAAGCGGTACGTTTATCTGTCTCCTGTTTCTCTCTCTCTCTCTCTCTGTCTCTCTGTCTCTCTCTCTCTCTCTCTCTCTCTCTCTCTCTCTCTCTCTCTCTCTCTCTCTCTCTCTCTCTCTCTCTCTCTCTCTCTCTCTCTCTCTCTCTCTCTCTCTCTCTCTCTCTCTCGTCTCTCTCTGTCTCTCTCTCTCTGTCT
>NC_092091.1:87665221-87675221 GCF_045679555.1 Salvelinus alpinus | reverse complement strand
CTCTCCTCCTGTGTTCGCCAGTAGTCTCCCATCTAACCCCTACGTCTCTCCTCTCCTCCTGTGTTCTTTAGTAGTCTCCCATCTAACCCCTACGTCTCTCTCCTCTCCTCCTGTGTTCTCTAGTAGTCTCCCATCTAACCCCTACATCTCTCTCCTCTCCTCCTGTGTTCTCTAGTAGTCTCCAATCTAACCCCTACGTCTCTCCTCTCCTCCTATGTTCTCTAGTAGTCTCCCATCTAACCCCTACGTCTCTCTCCTCTCCTCCTGTGTTCTCTAGTAGTCTCCCATCTAACCCCTACATCTCTCTCCTCTCCTCCTGTGTTCTCTAGTAGTCTCCCATCTAACCCCTACATCTCTCTCCTCTCCTCCTGTGTTCTCTAGTAGTTTCCCATCTAACCCCTACGTCTCTCTCCTCCTGTGTTCTCTAGTAGTCTCCCATCTAACCCCTACATCTCTCTCCTCTCCTCCTGTGTTCTCTAGTAGTCTCCCATCTAACCCCTACGTATCTCTCCTCTCCTCCTGTGTTCTCTAGTAGTCTCCCATCTAACCCCTACATCTCTCCTCTCCTCCTGTGTTCTCTAGTAGTCTCCCATCTAACCCCTGCGTCTCTCTCTCTCTCCTCCTGTGTTCTCTAGTAGTCTCCCATCTAACCCCTACGTCTCCTCTCCTCCTGTGTTCTCTAGTAGTCTCCCATCTAACCCCTACATCTCTCCTCCTGTGTTCTCTAGTAGTCTCCCATCTAACCCCTACATCTCTCCTCTCCTCCTGTGTTCTCTAGTAGTCTCCCATCTAACCTCTACGTCTCTCCTCTCCTCCTGTGTTCTCTAGTAATCTCCCATCTAACCCCTACGTCTCCTCTCCTCCTGTGTTCTCTAGTAGTCTCCCATCTAACCCCTACGTCTCCTCTCCTCCTGTGTTCTCTAGTAGTCTCCCATCTAACCCCTACATCTCTCATCTCCTCCTGTGTTCTCTAGTAGTCTCCCATCTAACCCCTACATCTCTCCTCTCCTCCTGTGTTCTCTGGTAGTCTCCCTTCTAACCCCTACATCTCTCCTCTCCTCCTGTGTTCTCTAGTAGTCTCCCATCTAACCCCTACATCTCCTCTCCTCCTGTGTTCTCTAGTAGTCTCCCATCTAACCCATACATCTCTCCTCTCCTCCTGTGTTCTCTAGTAGTCTCCCATCTAACCCCTACATCTCTCTCCTCTCCTCCTGTGTTCTCTAGTAGTCTCCCATCTAACCCCTACATCTCTCCTCTCCTCCTGTGTTCTCTAGTAGTCTCCCATCTAACCCCTACATCTCTCCTCTCCTCCTGTGTTCTCTAGTAGTCTCCCATCTAACCCCTACATATCTCCTCTCCTCCTGTGTTCTCTAGTAGTCTCCCATCTAACCCCTACATCTCTCCTCCTGTGTTCTCTAGTAGTCTCCCATCTAACCCCTACATCTCTCCTCTCCTCCTGTGTTCTCTAGTAGTCTCCCATCTAACCCCTACATCTCTCTCCTCTCCTCCTGTGTTCTCTAGTAGTCACCCATCTAACCCCTATGTCTCTCTCCTCTCCTCCTGTGTTCTCTAGTAGTCTCCCATCTAACCCCTACATCTCTCTCCTCCTGTGTTCTCTAGTAGTCTCCCATCTAACCCCTACATCTCCTCTCCTCCTGTGGTCTCTAGTAGTCTCCCATCTAACCCCTACGTCTCTCTCCTCTCATCCTGTGTTCTCTAGTAGTCTCCCATCTAACCCCTACATCTCTCTCCTCTCCTCCTGTGTTCTCTAGTAGTCTCCCATCTAACCCCTACATCTCTCTCTCCTCCTGTGTTCTCTAGTAGTCTCCCATCTAACCCCTACATCTCTCTCCTCCTGTGTTCTCTAGTAGTCTCCCATCTAACCCCTACATCTCTCCTCCTGTGTTCTCTAGTAGTCTCCCATCTAACCCCTACATCTCTCCTCCTGTGTTCTCTAGTAGTCTCCCATCTAACCTTACATCTCTCTCTCCTCCTGTGTTCTCTAGTAGTCTCCCATCTAACCCCTACATCTCTCCTCCTGTGTTCTTTAGTAGTCTCCCATCTAACCCCTACACCTCTCTCTCCTCCTGTGTTCTCTAGTAGTCTCCCATCTAACCCCTACATCTCTCTCCTCCTGTGTTCTCTAGTAGTCTCCCATCTAACCCCTACATCTCTCCTCCTGTGTTCTCTAGTAGTCTCCCATCTAACCCCTACATCTCTCCTCCTGTGTTCTCTAGTAGTCTCCCATCTAACCCCTACATCTCTCCTCCTGTGTTCTCTAGTAGTCTCCCATCTAACCCCTACATCTCTCCTCCTGTGTTCTTTAGTAGTCTCCCATCTAACCCCTACATCTCTCTCTCCTCCTGTGTTCTCTAGTAGTCTCCCATCTAACCCCTACATCTCTCCTCCTGTGTTCTCTAGTAGTCTCCCATCTAACCCCTACATCTCTCTCTCTCCTCCTGTGTTCTCTAGTAGTCTCCCATCTAACCCCTACATCTCTCCTCCTGTGTTCTCTAGTAGTCTCCCATCTAACCCCTACGTGTCTCTCTCCTCCAGATTGCCTGTGCCGTCTTCGCTGCCCTGCTCCATTTCTTCTTCCTGGCAGCGTTTACCTGGATGTTCCTGGAGGGGGTTCAGCTGTACATCATGCTGGTGGAGGTGTTTGAATCAGAACACTCCAGAACCAAGTACTTCTACCTGGCAGGGTACGGGGTACCAGCTGTTATAGTGGCCGTCTCCGCTGCCGTGGACTACAGGAGCTACGGAACAGACAGAGTGTGAGTAGGGGGGGGGGAGGGAGGGATATGGTTAACCAGCTGTTATAGTGGCTGTGGGAGGGAGGAGGAGGAGGGGGAGGGGGAGGAGGGGGCATGGGAGGGAGGGAGAGATATGGTTAACCACACTGTTATAGTGGCTGAGGGAGGGAGGAGGAAGGAGGGGGAGGGGGCATGGGAGGGAGGGAGAGATATGGTTAACCACACTGTTATAGTGGCTGTGGGAGGGAGGAGGGGGAGGAGGGGGCAAGGGAGGGAGGGAGGTTATAGTGGCTGTGGGAGGGAGGGAGGAGGAGGGGGAGGGAGGGAGGGAGGGATATGGTTAACCAGCTGTTATAGTGGACTATGGGAGCTACGGAACGGACAGTGAGTATAATATATATAGTAGTATAATATAGTACAGTAGTATAATATAGTAAAATAGTATAATATAGTATAGTAGTATAATACAGTAACGTAGTATAGTATATTATAGTAGTAGAGTATAATATAGCATAGTAGTATAATATAGTAAAGTAGTATAATATAGTAAAGTAGTATAGTATAATGTATTATAGTAGTCGAGTATAATATAATATAGTAAAGTAGTATACTATAGTATAGTAGTACAATAGAGTAAAGTAGCATAATATAGTAAAGTAGTATAGGGTATATAGCAGTAGAGTTTAATATAGTATTGTAGTATAATATAGTATAGTAGTATAATATAGTAAAGTAGTACAATATAGCAAAGTAGTATAGTATATTATAGCAGTAGAGTTTAATATAGTATAGTAGTATAAAATTGTATAGTAGTATAATATAGTAACGTAGTACAGTATAGTGTATTATAGTAGTATAGTATAGTGCCTTATAGTAGTACAATATTTTATAGTAGTATAGTACAGCATAGTATACCATACTATAGCAGAGTATTGTTTAGTATACCATAGTGAAGTATAGTATAGCGGTGTATTATGGTAGTATGGTGTGACATTATAGTATGGTATTATAGTATAGTAGTATGGTGGAGTATGTGGAGTGAAGTGTAGTGGTATAGTGTGATATATTCTAGTAGTATAATATAGTATAGTAGTATAATATAGTATAGCAGTTTAGTATAGTAGAGTAGTATAGTTGCATAGTGTAATATTGTATAGTGGTGTAGTATAGTTGTATAGTGGTATAGTATAATATAGTATGGTAGAGTGGTATAGTTGTATAGTAGTATAGTGCAATATAGTATAGTAGAGTAGTATAGTTGTATAGTGTAATATTGTATAGTGGTGTAGTATAGTTGTATAGTGGTATAGTATAATATAGTATGGTAGAGTGGTATAGTTGTATAGTAGTATAGTGCAATATAGTATAGTAGGGTAGTATAGTTGTATAGTATAATATAGTACAGTGGAGTAGTATAGCTGTATAGCAGTATAGCATAATATAGTATAGTGGAGTAGTATAGTATTATAGTATAAAATAGTATAGTAGAGTGGTATAGTTGTATAGTAGAAGAGTATAATATAGTATAGTATAGTAGTATAGTTGTATAGTAGTATAGTGTACTATAGTATAGTAGTATATTATGTTATATTATAGTAGAGTAGAGCATTGTATAGTATGGTATAATAAATAATTGTAGTATGATATAGTATAGTGGTGTATAGTAGTATAGTAGTTTAGTATAGTGTCTTTGTGGGCCGCTCGGACCATCACACGTACTCACACACACACACACACACACACACACACACACACACACTCACGGCAGCATTGAACCGTCAGGCAACACCGAGCGGGATTCCACATCAGATCAATAGTTGATCAAACATCCCTCATTTAAATATAAGGTTCTAGATTCAGAACGCCAAGTAGAGTGTTATCAATAATTCCAGTTGAGCTCAACTCAACATAGAGCTGTAAATACAAGACTGTACCATAGAGCTGTAAATACAAGACTGTACCATAGAGCTGTAAATACAAGACTGTACCATAGAGCTGTAAATACAAGACTGTACCATAGAGCTGTAAATACAAGACTGTACCATGGAGCTGGAAATACAAGACTGTACCATAGAGCTGTAAATACAAGACTGTACCATAGAGCTGTAAATACAAGACTGTACCATGGAGCTGGAAATACAAGACTGTACCATAGAACTGTAAATACAAGACTGTACCATAGAGCTGTAAATACAAGACTGTACCATAGAGCTGTAAATACAAGACTGTACCATAGAGCTGTAAATACAAGACTGTACCATAGATCTGTAAATACAAGACTGTACCATAGAGCTGTAAATACAAGACTGTACCATAGAGCTGTAAATACAAGACTGTACCATAGAGCTGTAAATACAAGACTGTACCATAGAACTGTAAATACAAGACTGTACCATAGAACTGTAAATACAATACTGTACCATAGAGCTGTAAATACAAGACTGTACCATAGAACTGTAAATACAAGACTGTACCATAGAGCTGTAAATACAAGACTGTACCATAGAGCTGTAAATACAAGACTGTACCATAGAGCTGTAAATACAAGACTGTACCATAGAGCTGTAAATACAAGACTGTACCATAGAACTGTAAATACAAGACTGTACCATAGAACTGTAAATACAAGACTGTACCATAGAACTAGGTGGAACACAACTGTGCCCACAGAGGAAAGCTATCCCACCCCATCCAAACCTTTATCACACGGTATGAAATCTCACAGGCGCCACATGTCAGTGTAGCAGACGGGATCTAACAGGCTAACTGGAGTCCATTCTGCTGTGGCAGCCTTTACTCTGAGACTGAGGAAGTGCCCCCCCCCCCCCCCCCCCCCTCCCCAATGATGCACCCTATTAATGTTGTTGTGAACGTGGGTTTGCTGTACTAACTCTTACTATTCTATAAAAAAGTGACGCTGGCTCAGCGCAGAGCCGGAATGACTGGCCAGTCGCACTTAAGTCCCATTCAGGGGCCCATTATAAAAGGTGAAACTGACCCAGATTGATTGGCCAGTCGCATTGACTCTCATTGAGAGGCCATTCTAAAGGTGATTCTGGCTCAGCGCAGAGCCGGAATGTCTGGCCAGTCGCACTGAGTCTAATTCAGGGCCCATTATAAAAGGTGACACTGGCTATGCTAGAGCCGTTACGGAGGTCACAGTGGCTCAGCCCAGACCCATAATGGAGCTCTGTCTAATGTGGCAGAAATTGGAAGATGAATAATTCAACTAACAGGTCATGAATCAGTCGGCCATTTAAACCAGCTTAACACACACACACACACACACACACACACACACACACACACACACACACACACACACACACACACACACACACACACACACACACACACACACACACACACACACACACACACACACACACACACACACACACACACACACAGAGAGAAAGTCATCTGAGTGGAGCTGTCTTGTGTTGTGATGAATTGATAAGTAAAGATATTCAGGGTTATTTAATTTACCATGTGTCTGATAACATATTTTACTACCACTTTTAACCTTGTGTGGTGTGTGTGTGTGTGTGTGTGTGTGTGTGTGTGTGTGTGTGTGTGTGTGTGTGTGTGTGTGTGTGTGTGTGTGTGTGTGTGTGTGTGTGTGTGTGTGTGTGTGTGTGTGTGTGTGTGTGTGTGTGTGTGTGTGAGTGTGTGTGTGTGTGTGTGTATTCCTCTTGTCCTTTTCACCTTGTCCCAGTAATTTATCTACTTCATAAATACTGCTAGTGAGGGTTACACCTATAACTCACTATTTAAAGAAACACACGCACTACAATGTCATATGGAGATAGCAGTGATGTCATATCTCTACGTCTGGAGATAGCAGTGATGTCATATCTCTACGTCTGGAGATAGCAGTGATGTCATATCTCTACGTCTGGAGATAGCAGTGATGTCATATCTCTACGTCTGGAGATAGCAGTGATGTCATATCTCTACGTCTGGAGATAGCAGCGATGTCATATCTCTACGTCTGGAGATAGCAGTGATGTCATATCTCTACGTCTGGAGATAGCAGTGATGTCATATCTCTACGTCTGGAGATAGCAGCGATGTCATATCTCTATGTCTGGAGATAGCAGCGATGTCATATCTCTACGTCTGGAGATAGCAGCAATGTCATATCTCTACACCTGTAGATATCAGCGATGTCATATCTCTACACCTGGAGATAGCAGCGATGTCATATATCTACCCCTGGAGATAGCAGCGATGTCATATCTCTACGTCTGGAGGTAGCAGCGATGTCATATCTCTACGTCTGGAGATAGCAGCGATGTCATATCTCTATGTCTGGAGATAGCAGCGATGTCATATCTCTATGTCTGGAGATAGCAGCGATGTCATATCTCTACGTCTGGAGATAGCAGCGATGTCATATCTCTATGTCTGGAGATAGCAGCGATGGCATATCTCTACACCTGGAGATAGCAGCGATGTCATATCTCTACGTCTGGAAATAGCAGCGATGTCATATCGCTACGTCTGGAGATAGCAGTGATGTCATATCGCTACGTCTGGAGATAGCAGTGATGTCATATCTCTACACCTGGAGATAGCTGCGATGTCATATCTCTACGTCTGGAGATAGCAGCAATGTCATATCTCTATGTCTGGAGATAGCAGCGATGTCATATCTCTATGTCTGGAGATAGCAGCGATGTCATATCTCTAGGTCTGGAGATAGCAGCGATGTCATATCTCTAGGTCTGGAGATAGCAGTGATGTCATATCTCTACGTCTGGAGATAGCCGCGATGTCATATCTCTACGTCTGGAGATATCAGCGATGTCATATCTATATGTCTGGAGATAGCAGCGATGTCATATCTCTAGGTCTGGAGATAGCAGCGATGTCATATCGCTACGTCTGGAGATAGCAGCGATGTCATATCTCTAGGTCTGGAGATAGCAGTGATGTCATATCTCTACGTCTGGAGATAGCCGCGATGTCATATCTCTACGTCTGGAGATATCAGCGATGTCATATCTATATGTCTGGAGATAGCAGCGATGTCATATCTCTAGGTCTGGAGATAGCAGCGATGTCATATCGCTACGTCTGGAGATAGCAGTGATGTCATATCTCTATGTCTGGAGATAGCAGCGATATCATCTGTCTGTCTCATCTGGGTTATGTATGTTCTGTGTGTATATTCAATCTCTCTCTCTGTCCTGTCGTGTTATGGTAAATCCTCAACCAATCTCTATCCCTCTGTATCTAAGGCATGTTTTTATCCCTCTCTCTCTATCCTTCTCCCTCGTTCCCTCTCTCCATCCCATGCTTACTACTGGGCTTTTGGCATGTCTGATTTATGTTCTCTCTCTCTCTCTCTCTCTCTCTCTCTCTCTCTCTCTCCCGCTCTCGCTCTCTCTCTCCCCTCTCTCCCTCTCTCTCTCCCCCCTCTCTCTCTCCCTAACCCCCTCTCTATTTCGCTCTCTCTCTCCCCCTCTCTCTCTCTCTCTCTCTCTCTCTCTCTCTCTTCTCTCCCTCTCTCTCTACCCTCTCTCTCTCTCCCTCTCTCTCTCTCTCTCTCTCTCTCTCTCTCTCGCTCTCTCTCTCTTCTCTCCCTCTCTCTCTACCCTCTCTCTCTCCCTCTCTATCTCTCTCTCTCTCTCTGCAGGTGTTGGTTGCGGTTGGACACATATTTTATATGGAGTTTCATAGGCCCTGCCACGCTCATAATAATGGTAAGACACACACACACCCCAACACACACACACACACACACACACACACACACACACACACACACACACACACACACACACACACACACACACACACACACACACACACACACACACACACACACACACACACACACACACGCACGCACGCACACACACACACACACACACACACATACACACACCCCAACACACACACACACTGTATATTCCTACTTTAAAAAATAACTGGGTATTAAGTACTGCTTAATCTCTGTGAATGTATGCAGGGACTTTATTATACTGTAAGAAGAGAGATAGCTGGTACTGTGGCTATATACCTCCATAATAATTCTGGTTCTGTGGTTCTATAAGTCCATAATAATTCTGGTTCTGTGGTTCTATAAGTCCATAATAATTCTGGTTCTGTGGTTGTCACGTTCCTGACCTGTTTTCCTTTGTTTTGTATTCATTTTAGTTGGTCAGGGCGTGAGTTGGGTGGGTTTGTCTATGTTTGTATTTCTATGTTGGGAGTTTGTGTTCGGCCTGGTATGATTCTCAATTAGAGACAGGTGTGTATCGTTTGTCTCTGATTGAGAGTCATACTAAGGCAGCCAGGGTTTCACTGGTGTTTTGTGGGTGTTTGTTTCCTGTGTCAGTGTTTGGACCACACAGGACTGTTTAAGGTTAGTCACGTTTGTTATTTTGTAGGTTTAAGTGTTTTCTTGTTGTTTCATTAAATCATGAACACTTACCTCTCCGCATCTTGGTCTGATCCATGCTCCTCCTCGTCTGAGGAGGAGAACGACATTGACAGCCTTAACAGTGGTTCTATAAGTCCATAATAATTCTGGTTCTGTGGTTCTATAAGTCCATAATAATTCTGGTTCTGTGGTTCTATACCTCCATAATAATTCTGGAACTGTGGTTCTATAACTCCATAATAATTCTGGTTCTGTGGTTCTATAAGTCCATAATAATTCTGGTTCTGTGGTTCTATACCTCCATAATATTTCTGGTTCTGTGGTTCTATAAGTCCATAATAATTCCTTCTCCAGGATTATAGTATGTATATCTCATCCATAGCTCTCATATGGAACACCTGTCTGTATTCATCAGTAGCACACGGTGTGGTGTGTGTAGTGAATAGGATGGCCTTTGGGACGAAGCCTTAGTTAGCAGCAGTATGTCCATCCAACGGTTCTATTCCTGGAATCCATCTTTCCAAAGTTCCTTCCTTCTTTCTCAGAAAAGTTATTTTACCTTCCATTGTCAGCGGAATGTTCACAGGACTTCTGGTGTTCTAGAATGTTCCGCTGTGCTTTGTCTGAGCCAGACATGAGAGATAGAGAGGAGAGGAGAGGAGAGAGAGAGAGAGAGAGAGAGAGAGAGAGAGAGATAATGAGGATGACACTGAACCAATTAGCTCGATGCCAGTGTGTATTCAGGGCTGCCTGGTGCTAGTAAACTCACCACAGAGATAACACCAAGGCCAGCTCTGACAGCCAGAATGTGTAGGAGGAACGCAAGCACTCACATACACACACACACACA
>NC_092091.1:87655221-87660221 GCF_045679555.1 Salvelinus alpinus | reverse complement strand
TAACAGACTGTAGATAATACATAGTGTGAATATTAAAACCAGTTAGAGGTTTATAACAGACTGTAGATAATACATAGTGTGAATATTAAAACCAGTTAGAGGTTTATAACAGACTGTAGATAATACATAGTGTGAATATTAACACCAGTTAGAGGTTTATAACAGACTGTATATAATACATAGTGTGAATATTAACACCAGTTAGAACAGATAACAGACTGTAGATAAAACATAGTGTGAATATTAACACCAGTTAGAGGTTTATAACAGACTGTATATAATACATAGTGTGAATATTAACACCAGTTAGAGCAGATAACAGACTGTATATAATACATAGTGTGAATATTAACACCAGTTAGAGGTTTATAACAGACTGTAGATAATACATAGTGTGAATATTAACACCAGTTAGAGCAGATAACAGACTGTATATAATACATAGTGTGAATATTAACACCAGTTAGAGGTTTATAACAGACTGTAGATAATACATAGTGTGAATATTAAAACCAGTTAGAGCAGATAACAGACTGTATATAATACATAGTGTGAATATTAACACCAGTTAGAGGTTTATAACAGACTGTAGATAATACATAGTGTGAATATTAAAACCAGTTAGAGGTTTATAACAGACTGTAGATAAAACATAGTGTGAATATTAAAACCAGTTAGAGCAGATAACAGACTGTAGATAATACATAGTGTGAATATTAACACCAGTTAGAGGTTTATAACAGACTGTAGATAAAACATAGTGTGAATATTAAAACCAGTTAGAGGTTTATAACAGACTGTATATAATACATAGTGTGAATATTAACACCAGTTAGAGCAGATAACAGACTGTATATAATACATAGTGTGAATATTAACACCAGTTAGAGGTTTATAACAGACTGTAGATAATACATAGTGTGAATATTAACACCAGTTAGAGCTGTAACAGACTGTAGATAATACATAGTGTGAATATTAAAACCAGTTAGAGGTTTATAACAGACTGTAGATAAAACATAGTGTGAATATTAAAACCAGTTAGAGCAGATAACAGACTGTAGATAATACATAGTGTGAATATTAACACCAGTTATAGCAGATAACAGACTGTAGATAATACATAGTGTGGATATTAAAACCAGTTAGAACAGATAACAGACTGTAGATAAAACATAGTGTGAATATTAACACCAGTTAGAGCAGATAACAGACTGTAGATAATACATAGTGTGAATATTAACACCAGTTAGAGGTTTATAACAGACTGTAGATAAAACATAGTGTGAATATTAAAACCAGTTAGAACAGATAACAGACTGTAGATAATACATAGTGTGAATATTAACACCAGTTAGAGGTTTATAACAGACTGTAGATAATACATAGTGTGAATATTAACACCAGTTAGAGGTTTATAACAGACTGTAGATAAAACATAGTGTGAATATTAAAACCAGTTTGAGCAGATAACAGACTGTAGATAATACATAGTGTGAATATTAACACCAGTTAGAGGTTTATAACAGACTGTAGATAATACATAGTGTGAATATTAAAACCAGTTAGAACAGATAACAGACTGTAGATAATACATAGTGTGAATATTAAAACCAGTTAGAACAGATAACAGACTGTAGATAATACATAGTGTGAATATTAAAACCAGTTAGAACAGATAACAGACTGTAGATAATACATAGTGTGAATATTAAAACCAGTTAGAGCAGATAACAGACTGTAGATAATACATAGTGTGAATATTAAAACCAGTTAGAACAGATAACAGACTGTAGATAATACATAGTGTGAATATTAACACCAGTTAGAGGTTTATAACAGACTGTAGATAATACATAGTGTGAATATTAACACCAGTTAGAGCAGATAACAGACTGTAGATAAAACATAGTGTGAATATTAACACCAGTTAGAGGTTTATAACAGACTGTAGATAATACATAGTGTGAATATTAACACCAGTTAGAGGTTTATAACAGACTGTAGATAATACATAGTGTGAATATTAACACCAGTTAGAGGTTTATAACAGACTGTAGATAATACATAGTGTGAATATTAACACCAGTTAGAGGTTTATAACAGACTGTAGATAATACATAGTGTGAATATTAAAACCAGTTAGAGCAGATAACAGACTGTAGATAATACATAGTGTGAATATTAACACCAGTTAGAACAGATAACAGACTGTAGATAATACATAGTGTGAATATTAACACCAGTTAGAACAGATAACAGACTGTAGATAATACATAGTGTGAATATTAACACCAGTTAGAACAGATAACAGACTGTAGATAATACATAGTGTGAATATTAACACCAGTTAGAGGTTTATAACAGACTGTAGATAATACATAGTGTGAATATTAACACCAGTTAGAGGTTTATAACAGACTGTATATAATACATAGTGTGAATATTAACATCAGTTAGAGCAGATAACAGACTGTAGATAAAACATAGTGTGAATATTAACACCAGTTAGAGGTTTATAACAGACTGTAGATAATACATAGTGTGAATATTAACACCAGTTAGAGGTTTATAACAGACTGTAGATAATACATAGTGTGAATATTAACACCAGTTAGAGGTTTATAACAGACTGTAGATAATACATAGTGTGAATATTAACACCAGTTAGAGGTTTATAACAGACTGTAGATAATACATAGTGTGAATATTAAAACCAGTTAGAGCAGATAACAGACTGTAGATAATACATAGTGTGAATATTAACACCAGTTAGAACAGATAACAGACTGTAGATAATACATAGTGTGAATATTAACACCAGTTAGAACAGATAACAGACTGTAGATAATACATAGTGTGAATATTAACACCAGTTAGAACAGATAACAGACTGTAGATAATACATAGTGTGAATATTAACACCAGTTAGAGGTTTATAACAGACTGTAGATAATACATAGTGTGAATATTAACACCAGTTAGAACAGATAACAGACTGTAGATAAAACATAGTGTGAATATTAACACCAGTTAGAACAGATAACAGACTGTAGATAATACATAGTGTGAATATTAACACCAGTTAGAACAGATAACAGACTGTAGATAATACATAGTGTGAATATTAAAACCAGTTAGAGCAGATAACAGACTGTAGATAATACATAGTGTGAATATTAAAACCAGTTAGAGGTTTATAACAGACTGTAGATAATACATAGTGTGAATATTAACACCAGTTAGAACAGATAACAGACTGTAGATAAAACATAGTGTGAATATTAACACCAGTTAGAACAGATAACAGACTGTAGATAATACATAGTGTGAATATTAAAACCAGTTAGAGCAGATAACAGACTGTAGATAATACATAGTGTGAATATTAACACCAGTTAGAACAGATAACAGACTGTAGATAATACATAGTGTGAATATTAACACCAGTTAGAACAGATAACAGACTGTAGATAATACATAGTGTGAATATTAACACCAGTTAGAACAGATAACAGACTGTAGATAATACATAGTGTGAATATTAACACCAGTTAGAACAGATAACAGACTGTAGATAATACATAGTGTGAATATTAACACCAGTTAGAACAGATAACAGACTGTAGATAATACATAGTGTGAATATTAACACCAGTTAGAACAGATAAAAGACTGTAGATAAAACATAGTGTGAATATTAACACCAGTTAGAACAGATAACAGACTGTAGATAATACATAGTGTGAATATTAACACCAGTTAGAGCAGATAACAGACTGTAGATAATACATAGTGTGAATATTAACACCAGTTAGAGGTTTATAACAGACTGTAGATAAAACATAGTGTGAATATTAAAACCAGTTAGAACAGATAACAGACTGTATATAATACATAGTGTGAATATTAAAACCAGTTAGAGGTTTATAACAGACTGTAGATAATACATAGTGTGAATATTAACACCAGTTAGAGGTTTATAACTCGACGTAAACTGGTGATGCTGTATTCTACCACTGATTTTGCTGATCGCTACTCTACTGAGGAGAAAATGTGCTTGAGTTGAGTTTATAAATAGCGAGGCGTCACACATCTGCCTATTAGCGCTACGTAGCACCATGTGACGTAGTTTCCTGGTGCTTCTTGTGTTGCTTACTGACTCTGTAAATAAGGTTCCTGTCTTCTCGTTTTTATCATTTCATTGTTTGAGTTATGATCACATTCATTTTGGTTCATTTTTCATCGTCGTCCTTTAGCCTCATCTGTTATTTCTTTCTTCCTTCCTGTCTGTTTTTTTTTTCTCTGTCTCTTCTTTTTTTATTTCAGCCGTCGTGAGGTTGTCTTTGTGTGGATTGGCTCTGGTAAGGCCACTGTCCAATCAGAATGCTTTTGTCTCGACTCAACGGACATTCTGATTGGTTCTCGTCACCTTGTTGGTCTGTCTGTAGACGTGTAGCACCCGCCTACTACACTGTACTGAACTAGACCTCTCGAGCACACCTGACTACCAGTGTTGACCTTGTGAAAAAGACTGTTGTGTTTATTTGTGAATATCAGTGTTAACCCTTTACATCCTTGGTTCATGTGTCATGTGATCAGTAGAAGAGTGAACTGTGGAGTTATTATGAGGATTGGGGGAGGGAGGGAGGGAGGGAGGGAGGGAGGGGAGGAGAGGAGAGGGAGGGAGGGAGGGAGGGAGGGAGGGAGGGAGGGAGGGAGGGAGGGAGGGAGGGAGGGAGGGAGGGAGGGAGGGAGGGAATGGGAAGTTATGACTGAAGTAGAGATTTTGGTGATAGAGGGATGGGGAGAGAAAGATGGTTTGAGGGAGAGGAGAGGAGAGGGGAGAGGAGAGGAGAGGAGAGGAGAGGAGAGGAGAGGAGAGGAGAGGAGAGGAGAGGAGAGGAGAGGAGAGGAGAGGAGAGGAGAGGAGAGGAGAGGAGAGGAGAGGAGAGGGGAGGAGAGGGGAGGAGAGGAGAGATAAAAACTAACCTTTATTG
>NC_092091.1:87642721-87650221 GCF_045679555.1 Salvelinus alpinus | reverse complement strand
AAGAGTGGGATGGAGGACGGACCAGAGTGGGTTGAGGAGGAAGAGTGGGATGGAGGACGGACCAGAGTGGGTTAATGGGGTTGAGGAGGAAGAGTGGGATGGAGGACGGACCAGAGTGGGTTAAGGAGGAAGAGTGGGATGGAGGACGGACCAGAGTGGGTTAAGGGGGTTGAGGAGGAAGAGTGGGATGGAGGACGGACCAGAGTGGATTAATGGGGTTGAGGAGGAAGAGTGGGATGGAGGACGGACCAGAGTGGGTTAATGGGGTTTAGGAGGAAGAGTGGGATGGAGGACGGACCAGAGTGGGTTAATGGGGTTGAGGAGGAAGAGTGGGATGGAGGACGGACCAGAGTGGATTAATGGGGTTGAGGAGGAAGAGTGGGATGGAGGATGGACCAGAGTGGATTAATGGGGTTTAGGAGGAAGAGTGGGATGGAGGACGGACCAGAGAGGGTTAAGGAGGTTAGATTGTTCTCAACACCTACACTGATATAAACAGGCTAACACAGCAGAAATAGTCAAATGTGAAGTCTAAGAAATGACTAAACACCTCCCACACACTTCACTGTTGACAGAACAGATGATGTGAGATGAATCAACGTGTTAATACTGTCTGGCTCTTCACCCACAGACACGCTATTGTTCTAGATCCTCAGGGTGTCTGTGTGTGTCTGTGTGTGTGTGTGTGTGTGTGTGTGTGTGTGTGTGTGTGTGTGTGTGTGTGTGTGTGTGTGTGTGTGTGTGTGTGTGTGTGTGTGTGTGTGTGTGTGTGTGTGTGTGTGTGTGTGTGTGTGTGTGTGTGTGTGTGTGTGTGTGTGTGTGTGTGTGTGTCGGGTCATGAGATCAGGTGTCTAGGGGAAGACTCATACAATGTTGAGGTTTTCCTTGGCAAAGCCCTCTCAATCTCCTTAGAGACTCTGGGCAATGTTCACACACACACACACACACACACACACACACACACACACACACACACACACACACACACACACACACACACACACACACACACACACACACACACACACACACACACACACACACACACACACACACACACACAGCTGTGAAAACAGAGTCCTCCAGTCCAAGTCCATCTTTAAAAACATATTCTTTCTCTATTTAAATTAGCTTGATTAGGATCTACATCTAGACACATGTTAAATTACATTAGAATGACATTATAATACTCCTGCATGGGTTACTCATCTAGATACATGTTAAATTACATTATAATACTCCTGTATGGGTTACTCATCTAGACACATGATAAATTACATTAGAATTACATTATAATACTCCTGTATGGGTTACTCATCTGGATACATGTTAAATTACATTATAATACTCCTGTATGGGTTACTCATCTAGACACATGTTAAATTACATTATAATACCCCTGTATGGATTACTCATCTAGATACATGTTAAATTACATTATAATGACATTATAATACTCCTATATGGGTTACTCATCTGGATACATGTTAAATTACATTAGAATTACATTATAATACTCCTATATGGGTTACTCATCTAGATACATGTTAAATTACATTATAATACTCCTGTATGGGTTACTCATCTAGATACATGTTAAATTACATTATAATACTCCTATATGGGTTACTCATCTAGATACATGTTAAATTACATTATAATACTCCTGTATGGGTTACTCATCTGGATACATGTTAAATTACATTAGAATTACATTATAATACTCCTGTATGGGTTACTCATCTGGATACATGTTAAATTACATTAGAATGACATTATAATACTCCTGCATGGGTTACTCATCTAGACACATGTTAAATGACATTATAATACTCCTGTAAGGGTTACTCATCTGGATACATGTTAAATTACATTAGAATTACATTATAATACTCCTGTATGGGTTACTCATCTGGATACATGTTAAATTACATTAGAATGACATTATAATACTCCTGTATGGGTTACTCATCTAGATACATGTTAAATTACATTATAATGACATTATAATACTCCTGTATGGGTTACTCATCTAGATACATGTTAAATTACATTATAATACTCCTGTATGGGTTACTCATCTGGATACATGTTAAATTACATTAGAATTACATTATAATACTCCTGTATGGGTTACTCATCTGGATACATGTTAAATTACATTAGAATGATATTATAATACTCCTGCATGGGTTACTCATCTAGTTAAATTACATTATAATACTCCTGTATGGGTTACTCATCTAGACACATGTTAAATGACATTATAATACTCCTGTATGGGTTACTCATCTGGATACATGTTAAATTACATTAGAATTACATTATAATACTCCTGTATGGGTTACTCATCTAGATACATGTTAAATTACATTAGAATGACATTATAATACTCCTGTATGGGTTACTCATCTAGATACATGTTAAATTACATTATAATGACATTATAATACCCCTGTATGGGTTACTCATCTAGATACATGTTCAATTACATTATAATACTCCTGTATGGGTTACTCACCTGGATACATGTTAAATTACATTATAATTACATTATAATACTCCTGTATGGGTTACTCATCTCGACACATGTTAAATTACATTAGAATTACAGTATAATACTCCTGTATGGGTTACTCATCTAGACACATGATAAATTACATTAGAATTACATTATAATACTCCTGCATTGGTTACTCATCTAGACACATGTTAAATTACATTAGAATTACTGTATAATACTCCTGTATGGGTTACTCATCTAGGTACATGTTAAATTACATTATAATACTCCTGGATGGGTTACTCATCTAGATACATGTTAAATTACATTATAATACTCCTGTATGGGTTACTCATCTGGATACATGTTAAATTACATTAGAATTACATTATAATACTCCTGTATGGGTTACTCATCTGGATACATGTTAAATTACATTAGAATTACATTATAATACTCCTGTATGGGTTACTCATCTCGATACATGTTACATTACATTATAATGACATTATAATACGAGCAGTTGTCCCCATACTTTTGGTCATGTAGTGTAGTATGGTAGTTAGATACACACACCCGTACAGGTGTTAGGAAGGATACAGGTGTGTTAGACAATCACAGGTGTTGGGAAAACACATTGTGTTAAGACATAACCAAACATTAACACACATCCACACATGTATCCTACCTAACACACCTGTATCCTTCCTAACACACCTGTATCCTTCCTAACACACCTGTTTCCTTCCATAACACACCTGCATCCTTCCTAACACACCTGTATCCTTCCTAACACACATGTTTCCTTCCATAACACAGCTGTATCCTTCCATAACACACCTGTATCCTTCCATAACACACCTGTATCCTTCCTAACACACCTGTATCCTTCCATAACACACCTGTTTCCTTCCTAACACACCTGTATCCTTCCATAACACACCTGTATCCTTCCATAACACACCTGTATCCTTCCATAACCCACCTGTTTCCTTCCTAACACACCTGTATCCTTCCTAACACCTGTATCCTTCCTAACACACCTGTATCCTTCCTAACATACCTGTATCCTTCCTAACACACCTGTATCCTTCCTAACACAGCTGTATCCTTCCATAACACACCTGTTTCCTTCCATAACACAGCTGTATCCTTCCATAACACACCTGTATCCTTCCATAACACACCTGTATCCTTCCATAATACAGCTGTGTGTCCCTGTCTTCCCTCCAGGTGCGTAAGGAGTATGGGAAGTGTTTGCGTACCCACTGCTGCAGTGGTAAGAGTGTAGAGACCTCCATCTCGTCCTCTGGAAAGAACCACACCACGTCTCGAACCCCAGGACGATACTCCACGGGGTCGCAGGTCATCTTGCCTGCCTGTACACCTGGACGCTACTCCACAGAAGACTCCCAGGTGAGACTAGGTCCTGCACGCCTGTAGGACTAACCTACAGTACAATCAGATTCAGCTTTAACTCTGACTTCTAATTCTAGAAGTCTTGGAAAGTTACCTTGGAAAGTCACCTTTTATCCCTGTCTCTCTCTCTCTACCTCCCCCTTCCTTCTCTCCTTCTCTCTCCTCTTCCCTCTTCCCTTCTCCCCCTTCCTTCCTCTCCCTCCTCCTCTTCTCTCCTCTTCCTTCTCTCCTTCCTTCTCTTCCCCCCTTCCCGCCCCCTTCCCTCTCTCCCTTCCCTCCCCCTTCATTCTCTCCCTCCCTCTCCTCCCCTCTTCCCTCCCTCCCCCTTCCTTCCCTCCCTCTCCTCTTCTCTCCTCTTCCTTCTCTCCCCCTTCCTTCTCTCCTTCTCTCTCCTCCCCTCTTCCCTCCCCCTTCCTTCTCTCCCTCCTCTTCTCTCATCTTCCTTCTCTCCTTCCCTCTCCTCCCCTCCCTCCCCCATCCCTCCCCCATCCCTCCCTCCATCAGAGTCGTATCAGGAGGATGTGGAACGATACAGTGAGGAAACAGGAGTCATCCTTTATGACAGGAGACATCAACAGCTCCGCCACACTCAACAGAGGTAACCATGGATACTACTACCTATTCAGTATAACAATAATACTGTTATTTATAATGCACTGACAGAGTAAAGAGAAGTTTATATTACTCCTGCGAATGCTATCGTTAGCCCACTGCTGATGTCACTTCCTCTATGAAGTACAGAAGAGTCTTTGGCGTGGCCCACTACACTAAGACGGGTCCACTAAGTGTGTGAAGACTGGCCCACTATACTAAGACTGGCCCACTACACTAAGACTGGCCCACTACACTAAGACTGGCCCACTACACTAAGACTGGCCCACTACACTAAGACTTGCCCGCTACACTAAGACTGGCCCACTATACTAAGACTGGCCCACTACACTAAGACTGGCCCACTACACTAAGACTGGCCCACTACACTAAGACTGGCCCACTATACTAAGACTGGCCCACTACACTAAGACTGGCCCACTACACTAAGACTGGCCCACTACACTAAGACTGGCCCACTACACTAAGACTGGCCCACTACACTAAGACTGGCCCACTACACTAAGACTGGCCCACTACACTAAGACTGGCCCACTACACTAAGACTTGCCCGCTACACTAAGACTGGCCCACTATACTAAGACTGGCCCACTACACTAAGACTGGCCCACTACACTAAGACTGGCCCACTACACTAAGACTGGCCCACTACACTAAGACTGGCTCACTACACTAAGACTGGCCCACTACACTAAGACTAGCCCACTACACTAAGACTGGCCCACTACACTAAGACTGGCCCACTACACTAAGACTAGCCCACTATACTAAGACTGGCCCACTACACTAAGACTGGCCCACTATACTAAGACTAGCCCACTATACTAAGACTGGCCCACTACACTGAGACTGGCCCACTACACTAAGACTGGCCCACTATACTAAGACTGGCCCACTACACTGAGACTGGCCCACTACACTAAGACTGGCCCACTACACTGAGACCGGCCCACTATACTAAGACTGGCCCACTACACTAAGACTGGCGCACTACACTAAGACTGGCCCACTACACTAAGACTGGCCCACTACACTAAGACTGGCCCACTACACTAAGACTGGCCCACTACACTAAGACTGGCCCACTAAGTGTGTGAAGACTGGCCCACTAAGTGTGAAGACTGGCCCACTACATTAAGACTGGCCCACTACACTAAGACTGGCCCACTACACTAAGACTTGCCCACTACACTAAGACTGGCCCACTACACTAAGACTGGCCCACTATACTAAGACTGGCCCACTACACGAAGACTGGCCCACTACACTGAGACTGGCCCACTACACTAAGACTGGCCCACTACACTAAGACTGGCCTACTACACTAAGACTGGCCCACTACACTAAGACTGGCCCACTACACTAAGACTGGCCCAATACACTAAGACTGGCCCACTACACTAAGACTGGCCCACTACACTAAGACTGGCCCACTACACTAAGACTGGCCCACTATATTGAGACTTGCCAAATACACTAAGACTGGCCCACTACACTAAGACTGGCCCACTACACTAAGACTTGCCCACTACACTAAGACTGGCCCACTACACTAAGACTGGCCCACTACACTAAGACTGGCCCACTATACTAAGACTGGCCCACTACACTAAGACTGTCCCACTATACTAAGACTGGCCCACTACACTAAGACTGGCCCACTACACGAAGACTGGCCCACTATACGAAGACTGGCCCACTACACTAAGACTGTCCCACTATACTAAGACTTGCCCACTACACTGAGACTGGCCCACTACACTAAGACTTGCCCACTACACTAAGACTGGCCCACTACACTAAGACTGGCCCACTACACTAAGACTGGCCCACTACACTAAGACTGGCCCACTACACTAAGACTTGCCCACTACACTAAGACTGGCCCACTACACTAAGACTGGCCCACTACACTAAGACTGGCCCACTACACTAAGACTTGCCCACTATACTAAGACTGGCCCACTACACTAAGACTTGCCCACTACACTAAGACTGGCCCACTACACTAAGACTTGCCCAATACACTAAGACTGGCCCACTATACTAAGACTGGCCCACTACACTAAGACTGGCCCACTATACTAAGACTGGCCCACTACACTAAGACTGGCCCACTATACTAAGACTGGCCCACTACACTAAGACTGGCCCACTACACTAAGACTGGCCCACTACATTAAGACTGGCCCACTACACTAAGACTGGCCCACTACACTAAGACTGGCCCACTATACTAAGACTGGCCCACTACACTAAGACTGGCCCACTACACTAAGACTGGCCCACTATACTAAGACTGGCCCACTACACTAAGACTGGCCCACTACATTAAGACTGGCCCACTACACTAAGACTGGCCCACTACACTAAGACTGGCCCACTATACTAAGACTGGGCCACTATACTAAGACTGGCCCACTACACTAAGTCTGGCCCACTATACTAAGACTGGCCCACTATACTAAGACTGGCCCACTACACTAAGACTGGCCCACTACACTAAGACTGGCCCACTATACTAAGACTGGCCCACTATACAGTAATCCCTCGTTTATCGCGGGGGTTACGTTCCGAAAATGACCCGCGATAAGTGAAATCCGCGAAATAGAATTTTTTTTTTTTTTTTACAATTAGCAACTATTACATGTATACAAATACAGTGACTCACGTGTAGGCCGTTTCACTGCTCTTCAGACTGGGCCGCTGCATCCTGACTGCGCTCTGCAGTGTTCTCTTCTTCTGAAGCCCGCGGTGCAGGTGTGTTTGTTCGGGAGAAGAACATAGTGATAGGCAGCTGTTGTCGCTCTTTTTTCTTCTTTGCAAAAAGATCCTTGTACACCGACATGCCACCATCGATTACGTTGGAGAACTGTAATGAACGGCTCATCAAAGGGTCCCATTCCTCAGCTACTCGCTTAAGTTCAGTGGCCATTCGCACCATGGTTGCTAAGCGACCAAGCGTT
>NC_092091.1:87617721-87637721 GCF_045679555.1 Salvelinus alpinus | reverse complement strand
CCTCCCAGAATAGTTATATGTTGATGATTGATTGACAGTTGGCGCTGACCAATGAAGGCCTGGTTGAACGGACCCGCTTCCTGATTCTTTCCTGTGGTTAGTGACAATAGGGATGATACTGAGCTATCATTGGCCGGAAGGGAGATGAGGGCAATTCGATTGGATAGAGATGGATTGTAATTTAGACCAGAACGAACTAAACTGGGTGGCTTCGAAACTAAGGAGGTTTTTTGTGAATATTCTTCAGGAACGGAAATATGAACTAGTACCTGAAGGAGGAGGAATGTAGGGAAGGATCTGTCATTTAACCTGTCTTGATAGACTCCCCTGGACCGTAGCCCAGACACATCCTACCATGGACCTGTAGCAGATCCTAGCTTAGTCTTTTTCACCGTCCAAAACATCAGACTACTCTTCCAAGCCCTGGACACTGGTCAAAAGAATCTAGCCAATCACCAGGCTTCTCCTTGTTCTTCTACTACCTGACCTGCCAATCAGTAGAGTGTGTATGATAAACCCCGCCCCCCCCCCTTCACATAACTATTTTATTAGACGACATGTTGTTGTCAACACTGTAACCATGGCTACAGACGACAGGGTAGTTTAGAGGAACTCTGTTTTGTTTTACAACCGTCTCGTCCTCCTGTCTGATGAACTGAACTGAAACGGGATGGCGAGTTACATTCCTGTTCCTGCAAGGTGTACAGACTCAACTGAACTTTCACTGTTCCATGTTCTAGACGGTTCCCTGAGTAGGAAACTAGACAAAAGATGAAGGATTTTAAAAATCAACTGAAACAGATGCATTTTTCACCCCCCTTGTTTTTATTTCTGGTCGTTTTTTATTTATTTTCTTCTGTAACCATGGCTACAGATGACAGGGTAGTTAGAGGATTTATATGTGTTGTACAGAATATAGATGGTGTGGCTTTATGACTGACTGGATTCCTTCACGTTTCTGCTTTTATTTTGTACCGTTGGGACTGTTACTGGTAAAGACGTGGTGTTCTGTCCTGCCGCCGTAACTCCTGTTCAGCCAATCACACCTGTTACAGGAACAACCTGTCTCTGATCTCACTGCTTCTTACCTGACGACATATGGAGATCATTACACACACACACACACACACACACACACACACACACACACACACACACACACACACACACACACACCACACACACACACACACACACACACACACACACACACACACACACACACACACACACACGCGCTTCATCCTGGGTCGTTTTCTATCTCAAAACATCTCCATCACTTCTATTGTGAGAAACCAATCGTATCTATATATTTGTTAATCACTGTGTATATTTGCGAACCAACGGGGGGGGACACAAAGTGATATATGGCAAAGTCGTGTGGGGGACTTCAGACGGTTACTATGGAAACCAGAGATTCTGTATAGATGGAACACCCCCCCCCCCACACACACACACACACACACTCTCCATAGCTCCTGTTGACACAACCCAAACAACACAGAGGAAGCCTGTATATTGAGGTGAAACGTAATGGGGGGGAAGTTCACCCTCAGGTAGCGTGGGATATGGGTTGAACTGTTGACATGAAAACATCTGAGAAAGAAACATCTGACAAACGTTGGTTTTAGGTTGAGCCGTTCTCGTCAAAAGGGAAATGCCGCTATTCCAATATAAGGTGGGTCCCTATCTGTGAGAGAGAGGACGTGATTCTATAGTGGAGATGAAACTACACTGTTCCAATGTGGAGACCAACTAAAATGTTTAACTTATTGAAGAGGCTTTCTGAAGTGTAGCTTGAACGTGTATATCCCACGGACTGTACCCCCGATGACGAGAGAGACAGAGAGAGAGATGGTTTATTTATCTGTTTACGGGTTTATAAAGCCTGCGTTCCAAATGGCAACCTAGTCCCTTTATAGTGCACATCATTTATTAGGGCACTAATCAAAAGTAGGTCACTATACAGGGAATAGACTGCCGTTAGGAACGTATCCAGAGAGAAACAAATAAAACTGGAATCACAAGAAGTTGTGATTTCAGGGCAGAGAGAGAGACAGTGAGAGAGATAGAGAGACTGGGAGAGAGACAGAGAGACAGGGAGAGAGACAGAGAGACAGGGAGAGAGAGACAGAGAGAGAGAGAGAGACAGACCGACAGAGAGAGAGAGATAGACAGAGAGAGATAGACAGAGAGAGAGAAAGACAGAGAGACAGGGAGAGAGAGAGAGAGAGAGAGAGAGAGAGAGAGAGAGAGAGAGAGAGAGAGAGAGAGAGAGAGAGAGAGAGAGAGAGAGAGAGAGAGAGAGAGAGAGAGAGAGAGAGAGAGAGAGACAGACCGACAGAGAGAGAGAGATAGACAGAGAGAGAGAAAGACAGAGAGACAGGGAGAGAGAGACAGAGAGAGAGACAGACAGAGAGAGAGACAGACAGAGAGAGAGAGACAGAGAGAGACTTTTAAATTGTTCAACATGGTTTTAACTTCTGGCTGCTTCCCTGATGTCTGGAACCAGGGGCTCATCTCCCCTATCCACAAAAGTGGAGACAAATCAGACCCCAATAATTACAGGGGAATTTGTGTAAACAGTAACTTGGGAAAGGTTTTCTGTAGCATTTTGAATTCAAGAATCCAAACCTTTCTTCAAGAAAAAAATGTAATAACTAAATGTCAAATTGGCTTTCTCCCTAACCATCGCACTACTGACCATATATACACCTTACACACACTAATTAATAAACACGTCCACCAAAAAAAAGAGGGCAAAATCTTTGCTTGCTTTATTGACTTTAAAAAAGCATTTGATTCTATTTGGCACGAAGGGCTATTCTACAAAATTCTACAAAGTGGGCTTGGTGGTAAGGTGTATGACTTAATAAAATGTATGTACACAGAAAATAAGTGTGCAATAAAAATCAAAAACCAAAGAACAGAATTCTTTTCACAATGTCGAGGTGTGAGACAAGGCTGTAGTTTGAGTCCAAATCTTTTCAACATTTATATCAATGAATTAGCAGACATGTTGGACCATTCTCCAGCCCCAGGACTCACACTATTTGACACAGAGGTGAAATACCTGCTATATGCTGATGACTTGGTACTTCTATCACCAACCAAAGAAGGTCTTCAACAGAACATTAATATTCTAGAGCAATATTGCCATAATTGGGCCCTGGCAGTAAATTTCCCAAAAACTAAAATCATGATTTTCCAAAAACAAAACAGATGTCAGAAACACAAATATAAATTCACCCTGAACAACACCATAATTGAACACACAAAAAATTACACCTACCTTGGTCTGACCATATCTGCATCGGGAAACTTTAATATGGCAGTGAATGCACTCAAAGAAAAAGCCCGCAGAGCATTGTATGCAATAAAAATGAAATTATTCAAAATCAACATCCCAATTAGAATTTGGACCAAAATATTTGACAGTGTAATCCTACCAATAGCTCTTTACGGAAGTGAGGTTTGGGGGCCACTCAATAAACTGGACTTTAAAATGTGGGACAAACATCCAATTGAAACCCTACATGCAGAATTCTGTCGGAAAATCCTACAAGTCCAGAGAAATACACCAACTAATGCATGTAGGGCAGAATTGGGCCGCTTTCCAGTAATAATGAAAATACAGAAAAGATCATTAAAATTTTGGCTACATCTAAATTCAAGTCCAAATTCGAGTCTGCAATTTAAAGCACTTCAAACTCAAGAACTGAGCCCAGAAACGAGCCCTCTCAGTCAGCTGGTGTTGGACCTAACCAACCAAGCTGACACCGGCACTGCTTCAAAAGAAAGAATTCCAATAAACAAAATCATGAACCAATCAAAGGACTCATATTTACAACATTGGAAAAACAAAACAAAATCCCAAAGCCGACTAAATTGCTATCTGACCCTAAACAGAGAATATGAATTGGCTGAATATCTCTACTCTGTCAGAGATTCGAAGCAGAGACAGATCCTTACCAAGTACAGGCTGAGTGACCACCGATTGGCAATAGAAACCGGCAGACATAAAAAGACATGGCTACCCAAAGAGGAGCGTGTATGTGGTCACTGCACGACAGGGGAGGTAGAAACAGAGATGCACTTTCTCCTTTACTGTGATAAATATTCCTCACCAAGAGATTCATTATTCACAGAAATGACTACATTTATTCCAAATTTTAACTTATTAAACCCAGAGGAAAAACTAAAAATACTCATGGGCGAAGGAGCAATGGCTCCTCTTGCAGCCAAATATGTATTTGCCTGCCATAGCCTGAGGGACACTGAATAATAACATCTGCATAGTAAGCAGTAACTTACTTATTATGACTGTTATTGTTATTACTGTTATTGTTATTAGTATTATTATTGTTGTTTATCATTCCAAATAGTAATGGTATGGGTGGTAATGGTAATGATAGCAGTTTAATGATAGTGGTGGTGGTAGTGGTGCATTACACCATACATTACATTCGACTATTGACTGTTACCATTTTTTATATTTAATTTTGTATTATTATTTACTGCCATTCTATATTATTATTTGTCATTGTTTTAATTGTATTACAATGTATATTGTATACATTGTTGCTTTGGCAATATTGACACAATGTTTTTCATGCCAATAAAGCAGCTTGAATTTGAATTTGAATTTGAGAGACAGACCGACAGAGAGAGAGAGAGACAGAGAGAGAGAATAATTAAATCAGCACTGGTAGTTTTTAAATTATTACGATCATTATAACTATTATTACAATTTATTATTGACGATTATTTATTCAGTTTGTATGGGTGCCATGTTGAATGATCTCATTAAACTAATATTCGTTGTAACAGTGAAAGTTGTTTACCAACAAATAAATGACTGAATTAAGATTCATTACATAGATTTCTGTTTTATTTGTATTTGTTTCTGTGAGTTTTAGTCAAACGGCAACCCTGACTCTTAATGGGACCCACAGTGCACTGGGCAGAAGTGGCGTACTATTGAAAGAATATGGTACGGTTTGGGACGTATATATATAAACTGTTAATGGAGCTGAAAGGCAAACTATGTTGCTGAGAACAAACACAGAAAACATTTTTGTGGGCTTGTCATTCCACCACTGTGCCGGTCTTTTATGCACACAAAGTGCTCGTGTTATACACCAGCGCCCAATGCAAGCTTGAAAATCACATGACAAAGCATAGCCAGCAGGTTTGTATTGCACACCATTGTTATACAGGTTTATTCTCTGACTCAAAATGTCCCCGTTCAGTATGTCCCCTTTTCGGTATGTCCCCTTTCAGTATGTCCCCTTTTCAGTATGTCTCCTTTCAGTATGTCCCCTTTCAGTATGTCTCCTTTCAGTATGTCTCCTTTCAGTATGTCTCCTTTCAGTATGTCCCCTTTCAGTATGTCTCCTTTCAGTATGTCTCCTTTCAGTATGTCCCCTTTTCAGTATGTCCCCTTTTCAGTATGTCTCCTTTCAGTATGTCTCCTTTTCAGTATGTCCCCTTTTCAGTATGTCCCCTTTCAGTATGTCTCCTTTCAGTATGTCTCCTTTCAGTATGTCTCCTTTCAGTATGTCTCCTTTCAGTATGTCCCCTTTCAGTATGTCTCCTTTCAGTATGTCTCCTTTCAGTATGTCCCCTTTTCAGTATGTCTCCTTTCAGTATGTCTCCTTTCAGTATGTCCCCTTTTCAGTGTGTCTCCTTTTCAGTATGTCTCCTTCAGTATGTCGCCTTTCAGTATGTCCCCTTTCAGTATGTCTCCTTTCAGTATGTCCCCTTTCAGTATGTCTCCTTTCAGTATGTCTCCTTTCAGTATGTCCCTTTTCAGTATGTCTCCTTTCAGTATGTCCCCTTTTCAGTATGTCTCCTTTTCAGTATGTCTCCTTTCAGTATGTCTCCTTTCAGTATGTCCCCTTTCAGTATGTCTCCTTTCAGTATGTCTCCTTTCAGTATGTCTCCTTTCAGTATGTCTCCTTTCAGTATGTCTCCTTTCAGTATGTCCCCTTTCAGTATGTCTCCTTTCAGTATGTCTCCTTTCAGTATGTCTCCTTTCAGTATGTCCACGTTCAGTATGTCTCCTTTCAGTATGTCTCCTTTCAGTATGTCTCCTTTCAGTATGTCTCCTTTCAGTATGTCCACGTTCAGTATGTCCCCTTTCAGTATGTCCCCTTTCAGTATGTCCCCTTTTCAGTATGTCCCCTTTTCAGTATGTCCCCTTTTCAGTATGTCCCCTTTCAGTATGTCCCCTTTCAGTGTGTCTCCTTTCAGTATGTCTCCTTTCAGTATGTCTCCTTTCAGTGTGTCTCCTTTCAGTATGTCTCCTTTCAGTGTGTCTCCTTTCAGTATGTCTCATTTCAGTGTGTCTGATAGTCTTACCCTATCATGATCCACTACACTACAGTTTCAAGTTTAGTGCATCTAAAGGACAGGAAGGAAAATCAAATGAAAGAAAGGAAAGGAAATTAGGAAAGGAAATGAGGAAGCCACTCGGGACTATTGAGTGGTTACCTCTCTGTGCCTCTCCTCCTTGATTGACAATGTTATCACTACTATATAGACGAAACAGAACGACAGATGTCAATCAGGACTCAGATGTCACCTGTCCCTTATTTCGATGTAAGATCAGATGAAGTCAAGGAGAGGAAGGTAGGAAAGGAACAGAAAGGAAAGGAAATGAAATGACAGGAAATTATTGGAGAAATCAGGTTCATATTTAATGACGATGAAGGAAAGGAAATGAAAAGAAAGTGCAGATGAAGGAGAGGAAACTAAAGGGAGGTAACTAAAGGAGAAGTAACTAAAGGAGAGGAAACTAAAGGGAGGTAACTAAAGGAGGGGAAACTAAAGGAGAGGACCTAAAGGGAGGTAACTTAGGAGAGGAAACTAAAGGGAGGTAACTAAAGAGAGGAAACTATGGGAGAGGCAACTAAAGGGAGGAAAGTATAGGAGAGGAACTAAAGGGAGGAAACTACAGGAGAGGAAACTAAAGAGAGATAACTAAAGGAGAGGAACTAAAGAGAGGTAACTAAAGGAGAGGCAACTAAAGGGAGGTAACTAAAGGAGAGGAAACTAAAGGAGAGGACCTAAAGGGAGGTAACTTAAGAGAGGACACTAAAGGGAGGTAACTAAAGAGAGGAAACTATGGTAGAGGAACTAAAGGGAGGAAACTATAGGAGAGGGACTAAAAGGAGGAAACTACAGGAGAGGAAACTAAAGGGAGATAACTAAAGGAGAGGCAACTAAAGGGAGGTAACTAAAGGAGAGGAAACTAAAGGGAGGTAACTAAAGTAGAGGAAACTAAAGGAGATGACCTAAAGGGAGGTAACTACTAAAGGGAGATAACTAAAGGAGAGGCAACTAAAGGGAGGTAACTAAAGGAGAGGAAACTAAAGGGAGGTAACTAAAGTAGAGGAAACTAAAGGAGATGACCTAAAGGGAGGAAACTATAGGAGAGGAACTAAAGGGAGGAAACTACAGGAGAGGAAGCTAAAGGGAGACAACTAAAGGAGAGGAAACTACAGGTAATGAAACTAAAGAGAGATAACTAAAGAGAGGAAACTAAAGGAGAGGAAACTAAAGGAGAGGGAACTACAGGAGAGGAAACTAAAGAGAGATAACTAAAGGAGCGGAAACTACAGGAGAGGAAACTAAAGAGAGATAACTAAAGGAGAGGAAACTAAAGGAGAGGAAACTACAGGAGGGGACACTAAAGAGAGATAACTAAAGGAGCGGAAACTACAGGAGAGGAAACTAAAGAAGAGGAAACTACAGGAGAGGAAACTAAAGAGAGATAACTAAAGGAGAGGAAACTAAAGGAGAGGGAACTACAGGAGGGGAAACTAAAGAGAGATAACTAAAGGAGCGGAAACTACAGGAGAGGAAACTAAAGAGAGATAACTAAAGGAGAGGAAACTAAAGGAGAGAAAACTACAGGAGAGGAAACTACAGGAGAGGTACCTACAGGAGAGGAAACTGAAGGAGAGAAACTACAGGAGAGGAAACTGAAGGAGAGGTAACTAAAGAGAGATAACTAAAGGAGAGGACACTAAAGGAGAGGAAACTAAAGGAGAGGAGAACTACAGGAGAGGAAACTAAAGAGAGATAACTAAAGGAGAGGAAACTACAGGAGAGGAAACTACAGGAGAGGCAACTACAGGAGAGGAAACTAAAGAGAGATAACTAAAGGAGAGGTAACTACAGGAGAGGAAACTACAGGAGAGGAAACTAAAGGAGAGGAAACTACAGGAGAGGTAACTAAAGAGAGATAACTAAAGAGAGATAACTAAAGGAGAGGAAACTACAGGAGAGGAAACTACAGGAGAGGAAAGTACAGGAGAGGTAACTACAGGAGAGGAACTAAAGAGAGATAACTAAAGGAGAGGAAACTACAGGAGAGGAAACTAAAGGAAAGTAACTAAAGGAGAGGCACTAAAGGGAGGAAACTAAAGGAGAGGAAACTACAGGAGAGGAACTAAAGAGAGATAACTAAAGGAGAGAACACTAAAGAGAGGCAACTAAAGGAGAGGAAACTAAAGGAGAGGAAACTAAAGGAGAGGAAACTAAGGGGAGGTAACTGAAGGAGAGGACACTAAAGGGAGGTAACACTAAAGGGAGGTAACTAAAGGAGAGGAAACTAAAGGAGAGGAAACTAAAGGAGAGGAAACTAAAGGAGAGGAAACTAAGGGGAGGTAACTGAAGGAGAGGACACTAAAGGAGAGGCAACTAAAGGAGAGGGAACTAAAGGAGAGGAAACTAAAGGAGAGGAAACTAAGGGGAGGTAACTGAAGGAGAGGACACTAAAGGGAGGTAACACTAAAGGGAGGTAACTAAAGGAGAGGAAACTAAAGGGAGTAAAATAAAGGAAGGAAACTAAAGGAGAGGTAACTAAAGGAGAGGAAACTAACGGTAGGAAACTAACGGTAGGAAACTAAAGAGAGGAAACTAAAGGGAGGAAAGTAAAGGAGAGGAAACTAAAGGAGAGGAAACTAAAGAGAGGAAACTAAAGGAGAGGACACTAAAGGAAGGTAACTAAAGGAGAGGAAACTAATGGTAGGAAACTAACGGTAGGAAACTAAAGGAAGGTAACTAAAGGAGAGGAAACTAACGGTAGGAAACTAACGGTAGGAAACTAACGGTAGGAAACTAAAGGGAGGAAACTAAAGGGAGATTACTAAAAGGAGGTAACTAAAGGAGCGGTAACTACAGGAGAGGACACTAAAGGAAGGTAACTAAAGGAGAGGAAACTAAAGGGAGGAAACTAAAGGAGAGGAAACTAAAGGAGAGGAAACTAAAGAGAGGAAACTAAAGGAGAGGACACTAAAGGAAGGTAACTAAAGGAGAGGAAACTAATTGTAGGAAACTAACAGTAGGAAACTAAAGGAAGGTAACTAAAGGAGAGGAAACTAACGGTAGGAAACTAACGGTAGGAAACTAACGGTAGGAAACTAAAGGGAGGAAACTAAAGGGAGATAACTAAAAGGAGGTAACTAAAGGAGCGGTAACTACAGGAGAGGACACTAAAGGAAGGTAACTAAAGGAGAGGTAACTAATGGTAGGAAACTAACGGTAGGAAACTAAAGGAAGGTAACTAAAGGAGAGGAAACTAACGGTAGGAAACTAACGGTAGGAAACTAATGGTAGGAAAGTAAAGGGAGGAAACTAAAGGGAGGTAACTAAAGGGAGGTAACTAACGGTAGGAAACTAACGGTAGGAAACTAAAGGGAGGAAACTAAAGGGAGGTAACTAAAGGAGAGGTAACTACAGGAGAGGACACTAAAGGGAGGTAACTAAAGGAGAGGAAACTATAGGAGAGGAAACTAAAGGAGAGGAAACTATAGGAGAGGTAACTAAAGGAGAGGAAAGTAAAGGGAGGTAACTGAAGGAGAGGTAACTAAAGGAGAGGAAACTACAGGAGAGGACACTAAAGGGAGGTAAGTACAGGAGAGGAAACTACAGGAGAGGAAACTAAAGGAGGGGTAACTAAAGGAGAGGTAACTAAAGGAGAGGAAACTATAGGAGAGGAAACTAACGGAGAGGAAACTAAAGGAGAGATAACTAAAGGAGAGGAAACTATAGGAAAGGACACTAAAGGAGAGGGAACTAAAGGAGAGGTAACTACAGGAGAGGACACTAAAGGAGAGGTAACTAAAGGAGAGGGAACTAAAGGAGAGGAAACTATAGGAAAGGACACTAAAGGAGAGGTAACTAAAGGAGAGGTAACTAAGGGAGAGATAACTAAAGGAGAGGAAACTATAGGAGAGGAAACTAAAGGAGAGGTAACTAAAGGAGAGATAACTAAAGGAGAGGAAACTAAAGGAGAGGAAACTAAGGGGAGGTAACTGAAGGAGAGGACACTAAAGGAGAGGCAACTAAAGGAGAGGGAACTAAAGGAGAGGAAACTAAAGGAGAGGAAACTAAGGGGAGGTAACTGAAGGAGAGGACACTAAAGGGAGGTAACACTAAAGGGAGGTAACTAAAGGAGAGGAAACTAAAGGGAGTAAAATAAAGGAAGGAAACTAAAGGAGAGGTAACTAAATGAGAGGAAACTAACGGTAGGAAACTAACGGTAGGAAACTAAAGAGAGGAAACTAAAGGGAGGAAAGTAAAGGAGAGGAAACTAAAGGAGAGGAAACTAAGGAGAGGAAACTAAAGGAGAGGACACTAAAGGAAGGTAACTAAAGGAGAGGAAACTAATGGTAGGAAACTAACGGTAGGAAACTAAAGGAAGGTAACTAAAGGAGAGGAAACTAACGGTAGGAAACTAACGGTAGGAAACTAACGGTAGGAAACTAAAGGGAGGAAACTAAAGGGAGATTACTAAAAGGAGGTAACTAAAGGAGCGGTAACTACAGGAGAGGACACTAAAGGAAGGTAACTAAAGGAGAGGAAACTAAAGGGAGGAAACTAAAGGAGAGGAAACTAAAGGAGAGGAAACTAAAGAGAGGAAACTAAAGGAGAGGACACTAAAGGAAGGTAACTAAAGGAGAGGAAACTAATGGTAGGAAACTAACGGTAGGAAACTAAAGGAAGGTAACTAAAGGAGAGGAAACTAACGGTAGGAAACTAACGGTAGGAAACTAACGGTAGGAAACTAAAGGGAGGAAACTAAAGGGAGATAACTAAAAGGAGGTAACTAAAGGAGCGGTAACTACAGGAGAGGACACTAAAGGAAGGTAACTAAAGGAGAGGAAACTAATGGTAGGAAACTAACGGTAGGAAACTAAAGGAAGGTAACTAAAGGAGAGGAAACTAACGGTAGGAAACTAACGGTAGGAAACTAATGGTAGGAAAGTAAAGGGAGGAAACTAAAGGGAGGTAACTAAAGGGAGGTAACTAACGGTAGGAAACTAACGGTAGGAAACTAAAGGGAGGAAACTAAAGGGAGGTAACTAAAGGAGAGGTAACTACAGGAGAGGACACTAAAGGGAGGTAACTAAAGGAGAGGAAACTAAAGGAGAGGAAACTAAAGGAGAGGAAACTATAGGAGAGGTAACTAAAGGAGAGGAAAGTAAAGGGAGGTAACTGAAGGAGAGGTAACTAAAGGAGAGGAAACTACAGGAGAGGACACTAAAGGGAGGTAAGTACAGGAGAGGAAACTACAGGAGAGGAAACTAAAGGAGGGGTAACTAAAGGAGAGGTAACTAAAGGAGAGGTAACTAAAGGAGAGGAAACTATAGGAGAGGAAACTAACGGAGAGGAACTAAAGGAGAGATAACTAAAGGAGAGGAAACTATAGGAAAGGACACTAAAGGAGAGGGAACTAAAGGAGAGGTAACTACAGGAGAGGACACTAAAGGAGAGGTAACTAAAGGAGAGGGAACTAAAGGAGAGGAAACTATAGGAAAGGACACTAAAGGAGAGGTAACTAAAGGAGAGGTAACTAAAGGAGAGATAACTAAAGGAGAGGAAACTATAGGAGAGGAAACTAAAGGAGAGGAAACTAAAGGAGAGGAAACTAAAGGAGAGGTAACTAAAGGAGAGGAAACTAAAGGAGAGGAAACTAAAGGAGAGGAAACTAAAGGAGAGGAAACTAAAGGAGAGGACACTAAAGGAGAGGTAACTAAAGGAGAGGTAACTAAAGGAGAGGAAACTATAGGAGAGGAAACCGAAAGGAGGAAACTAAAGGGAGGTAACTATAGAGAGGAAAGCAAAGGAGAGGGAGGTAGAAAGCCACTATTGAGATGCGGCCGGGCTCTGCGCTGCTCCGCCAGCAGGCTGATTAAACGAGCAGCGGGTTATATGGGTCAGATCCCTGCTGGAGTGCTGTGATCGCTTAGTGCTGCCTGGCGGTGTTATCTCTCTCACTTCTTTCTCTCTCTCTCTCCCTTCTCTCTGTCTTTCTATGTGCGTCTTGCTCTCTCTCTCCCCCCTCTCTTCCTTCTCTCTCTCTCCCTTCTCTCTGTCTTTCTATGTGCGTTTTGCTCTCTCTCTCCCCCCTCTCTTCCTTCTCTCTCTCTCCCTTCTCTCTGTCTTTCTATGTGCGTTTTGCTCTCTCTCTCCCCCCTCTCTTCCTTCTTTCTCTCTCTCTCTTTTTCTCTCCATCTCTCTTTCTTCCTTCTCTCTCTCTCTTTTTCTCTCCATCTCTCTTTCTTCCTTCTCTCTCTCTCTTTTTCTCTCCATCTCTCTTTCTTCCTTCTCTCTCTCTCTTTTTCTCTCCATCTCTCTTTCTTCCTTCTCTCTCTCTCTTTTTCTCTCCATCTCTCTTTCTTCCTTCTCTCTCTCTCTTTTTCTCTCCATCTCTCTCTCTTTTTCTCTCCATCTCTCTTTCTTCCTTCTCTCCATCTCTCTTTCTTCCTTCTCTCCATCTCTCTCTCTTTTTCTCTCCATCTCTCTTTCTTCCTTCTCTCCATCTCTCTTTCTTCCTTCTCTCCATCTCTCTTTCTTCCTTCTCTCCATCTCTCTTTCTTCCTTCTCTCTCTCTCTTTTTCTCTCCATCTCTCTTTCTTCCTTCTCTCCATCTCTCTTTCTTCCTTCTCTCCATCTCTCTTTCTTCCTTCTCTCCATCTCTCTTTCTTCCTTCTCTCTCTCTTTTTCTCTCCATCTCTCTTTCTTCCTTCTCTCCATCTCTCGTTCTTCCTTCTCTCCATCTCTCTTTCTTCCTTCTCTCCATCTCTCTTTCTTCCTTCTCTCCATCTCTCTTTCTTCCTTCTCTCCATCTCTCTTTCTTCCTTCTCTCCATCTCTCTTTCTTCCTTCTCTCTCTCTCTTTTTCTCTCCATCTCTCTTTCTTCCATCTCTCTTTCTTCCTTCTCTCTCTCTCTTTTTCTCTTTTTCTCTCTCTTTTTCTCTTTTTCTCTCTCTTTTTCTCTTTTTCTCTCTCTTTTTCTCTCTCTCTCTCTCTTTTTCTCTCTCTCTCTCTCTTTTTCTCTTTTTCTCTTTTTCTCTCTCTTTTTCTCTTTTTCTCTCTCTTTCTCTCTCTCTCTCTCTCTCTCTCTCTCTCTCTCTCTCTCTCTCTCTCTCTCTCTCTCTCTCTCTCTCTCTCTCTCTCTCTCTTTCTTCTCTCTCTCTCTCTCTCTCTCTCTCTCTCGTTCTCTCTCGTTCTCTCTCTCTCTTCAAGGCAGCTAGGAGTTCTTGTTTTCTAACACAAACACGTCAGTAACATTCAGCTCAACAGACTCAGGTCTACCCACTCTAATCCTTTCCAGAGGCCCTTGTATCTCCTGAAATAATCCTGTAGAAATGAAACTGGATTACGCAGTGTAACCTGACTGTTTTCCTTCCTAGCTGGGATCTGGGAACTGAACCCACATGGTAAGGCGTGTACCAGGACAAGTACATCCCCAGTGTGCCACTCTAAACATCTGCTTGAATTGGGACGACAGTGAAAGTCACTAGTAGTATGTATGAAGCATCTTGAAGATGTATTTAACACAACCATGTCATTTCATGCTGACAGATTAGTTCATAAATATGTATGTCATAATAAATGACAATAAAAACAAGTGTATTGTTCCAATCATATGGCTATAAACAATGCCATGAGGCTCAGAAGACCTGGTAACATTTCCCTTCTCCTTCCGTATGCTTGACCAGGCAAAACCAGCCTCAAGAAGAAGAAGGATATTTTATACAACACCACACATTTTGGAATCTGCATTCATCACATCACATTCCAGAATCCTATAGTTGTATTGTTCTGGAATCTGCATTCATCACATCACATTCCAGAATCCTAGAGGTGTATTGTTCTGGAATCTGCATTCATCACATCACATTCCAGAATCCTAGAGTTGTATTGTTCTGGAATCTGCATTCATCACATCACATTCCAGAATCCTAGAGTTGTATTGTTCTGGAATCTGCATTCATCACATCACATTCCAGAATCCTAGAGTTGTATTGTTCTGGAATCTGCATTCATCACATCACATTCCAGAATCCTAGAGTTGTACTGTTCTGGAATCTGCATTCATCACATCACATTCCAGAATCCTAGAGGTGTACTGTTCTGGAATCTGCATTCATCACATCACATTCCAGAATCCTAGAGTTGTATTGTTCTGGAATCTGCATTCATCACATCACATTCCAGAATCCTAGAGTTGTATTGTTCTGGAATCTGCATTCATCACATCACATTCCAGAATCCTAGAGTTGTATTGTTCTGGAATCTGCATTCATCACATCACATTCCAGAATCCTAGAGTTGTATTGTTCTGGAATCTGCATTCATCACATCACATTCCAGAATCCTAGAGTTGTATTGTTCTGGAATCTGCATTCATCACATCACATTCCAGAATCCTAGAGTTGTATTGTTCTGGAATCTGCATTCATCACATCACATTCCAGAATCCTAGAGTTGTATTGTTCTGGAATGGACTCTGTCAATCCATGCCCGTTCATCTATCTATTGATTAGAAACACACACATTGCTGTTTGATGAAGGTAATGACTATTTTCCTCAGACTCATTCCAGTAGCTGTTATCTGCAGCGTGTCAGAGCCTCGACCTGACCTGGAGGACTAGTTAACATGCGTAGGGACCTGACCTGGAGGACTAGTTAACATGCGTAGGGACCTGACCTGGAGGACTAGTTAACATGCGTAGGGACCTGACCTGGAGGACTAGTTAACATGCGTAGGGACTACTCCACTGCCTCCAGTGTGTCAGAGCCTCGACCTGACCTGGAGGACTAGTTAACATGCGTAGGGACCTGACCTGGAGGACTAGTTAACATGCGTAGGGACCTGACCTGGAGGACTAGTTAACATGCGTAGGGACCTGACCTGGAGGACTAGTTAACATGCGTAGGGACCTGACCTGGAGGACTAGTTAACATGCGTAGGGACCTAACCTGGAGGACTAGTTAACATGCGTAGGGACCTGGAGGACTAGTTAACATGCGTAGGGACCTGACCTGGAGGACTAGTTAACATGCGTAGGGGCCTGACCTGGAGGACTAGTTAACATGCGTAGGGACCTGACCTGGAGGACTAGTTAACATGCGTAGGGACCTGACCTGGAGGACTAGTTTACATGCGTAGGGACCTGACCTGGAGGACTAGTTAACATGCGTAGGGACCTGACCTGGAGGACTAGTTAACATGCGTAGGGACCTGACCTGGAGGACTAGTTAACATGCGTAGGGACCTGACCTGGAGGACTAGTTTACATGCGTAGGGACCTGACCTGGAGGACTAGTTAACATGCGTAGGGACCTGGAGGACTAGTTAACATGCGTAGGGACCTGGAGGACTAGTTAACATGCGTAGGGACCTGGAGGACTAGTTAACATGCGTAGGGACCTGACCTGGAGGACTAGTTAACATGCGTAGGGACCTGGAGGACTAGTTAACATGCGTAGGGACCTGACCTGGAGGACTAGTTAACATGCGTAGGGACCTGGAGGACTAGTTAACATGCGTAGGGACCTGACCTGGAGGACTAGTTTACATGCGTAGGGACCTGACCTGGAGGACTAGTTAACATGCGTAGGGACCTGACCTGGAGGACTAGTTTACATGCGTAGGGACCTGACCTGGAGGACTAGTTAACATGCGTAGGGACCTGACCTGGAGGACTAGTTAACATGCGTAGGGACCTGACCTGGAGGACTAGTTAACATGCGTAGGGACCTGACCTGGAGGACTAGTTAACATGCGTAGGGACCTGGAGGACTAGTTTACATGCGTAGGGACCTGACCTGGAGGACTAGTTAACATGCGTAGGGACCTGACCTGGAGGACTAGTTAACATGCGTAGGGACCTGGAGGACTAGTTTACATGCGTAGGGACCTGGAGGACTAGTTTACATGCGTAGGGATCTGACCTGGAGGACTAGTTTACATGCGTAGGGACCTGACCTGGAGGACTAGTTAACATGCGTAGGGACCTGACCTGGAGGACTAGTTTACATGCGTAGGGACCTGGAGGACTAGTTAACATGCGTAGGGACCTGGAGGACTAGTTAACATGCGTAGGGACCTGACCTGGAGGACTAGTTTACATGCGTAGGGACCTGACCTGGAGGACTAGTTTACATGCGTAGGGACCTGACCTGGAGGACTAGTTAACATGCGTAGGGACCTGACCTGGAGGACTAGTTTACATGCGTAGGGACCTGGAGGACTAGTTAACATGCGTAGGGACCTGGAGTAGTTAACATGCGTAGGGACTACTCCACTGTCTCCAGTGTGTCAGAGATTAAATGATACAACCTCCACTTTAACTCACAACAGTTAAATGGCAGAGAAGAGATGATGACGAGAAACAGATAATAACAGGAAATAGAATATGTTTGTGATTGCGTGTGTGTGCGTGTGTGTGACACACACACACACACACACACACACACACACACACACACACACACACACACACACACACACACACACACACACACACACACACACACACACACACACCTTGAAGATCATAACAACTGGTGTCTCATTCGTTTAAAACATCTGGTCTGAAAATTATGGAGAAGAAAAACTTTAATTCTGACAGGTGATTCATTCTGATGTGGTTTGATTCTGACAGGTGATTCATTCTGATGTGGTTTGATTCTGACAGGTGATTCATTCTGATGTGGTTTGATTCTGACAGGTGATTCATTCTGATGGGGTTTGATTCTGACAGGTGATTCATTCTGATGTGGTTTGATTCTGACAGGTGATTCGTTCTGATGGGGTTTGATTCTGACAGGTGATTCATTCTGATGGGGTTTGATTCTGACAGGTGATTCGTTCTGATGGGGTTTGATTCTGACAGGTGATTCGTTCTGATGGGGTTTGATTCTGACAGGTGATTCATTCTGATGGGGTTTGATTCTGACAGGTGATTCATTCTGATGGGGTTTGATTCTGACAGGTGATTCATTCTGATGGGGTTTGATTCTGACAGGTGATTCATTCTGATGTGGTTTAATTCTGACAGGTGATTCATTTAGATGTAGTTTGATTCTGACAGGTGATTCATTCTGATGTGGTTTGATTCTGGCAGGTGATTCATTCTGATGTAGTTTGATTCTGACAGGTGATTCATTTAGACGTAGTTTGATTCTGACAGCTGATTCATTCTGCTGTGGTTTGTTTCTGACAGGTGATTCATTTAGATTAGGTTTGATTCTGACAGGTGATTCATTTAGACGTAGTTTGATTCTGACAGCTGATTCATTCTGCTGTGGTTTGATTCTGACAGGTGATTCATTTAGATGTAGTTTGATTCTGACAGGTGATTCATTTAGATGTAGTTTGATTCTGACAGGTGATTCATTTAGATGTAGTTTGATTCTGACAGGTGATTCATTTAGATGTAGTTTGATTCTGGCAGGTGATTCATTCTGATGTTTTTTATTCATTTTATTTAACCTTTATTTAACCAGGTCGGCCAGTTGAGAACAAGTTCTCATTTACAACTGCGACCTGGCCAAGATAAAGCACAGCAGTTCGACACATACAACAACACAGAGTTACACATGGAATAAACAAATATACAGTCAATAATACAGTATAAAAAGTCTATATACAGTGAGTGCAAATGAGGTAGGATATGGGAGGTAAGGCATTAAATAGGCCATGGTGGCGAAGTAAATTACAATATAGCAATTAAACACTGGAGTGATAGATGTGCAGTAGATGAATGAGAGTCCAGCTTTAGTGATTTTTGAAGAGTGTTCCAGTCATGGGCAGCAGAGAACTGGAAGGAAAGACGACCAAAGGAGGAATTGGCTTTGGGGGGTGACCAGTGAGATATACCTGCTGGAGCGCGTGCTACGAGTGGGTGCTGCTATGGTGACCAGTGAACTGAGATAAGGCGGGGCTTTACCTATCAGAGACTTGTAGATGACCTGGAGAAAGTGGGTTTGGCGACGAGTATGAAGCGAGGGCCAGCCAACGAGAGCGTACAGGTCGCAGTGGTGGGTAGTATATGGGGCTTTGGTGACCAAACGGATGACACTGTGAAACACTGCATCTAATTTGTTGAGTAGAGTGTCGGAGGCTATTTTGTAAATGACATCACCGAAATCGAGGATCGGTAGGACGGTCAGTTTTACGACGGTATGTTTGGCAGCATGAGTGAAGGATGTGGTTTGATGTTCTCAACACCTGGGGACATGGTACTGTGTCCAAAATAGCACCCTATTCCCCTCATAGTGCACTACTTTAGACCAGAGCCCTATTCCCTATATAGTGCACTACATTTGACCAGAGCCCTATTCCCTATATAGTGAACTACATTTGACCAGAGCCCTATTCTCTATATAGTGCACTACATTTGACCAGAGCCCTATTCCCTATATAGTGAACTACTAGTGACCAGAGCCCTATTCCCTATATAGTGCACTACATTTGACCAGAGCCCTATTCCCTATATAGTGAACTACATTTGACCAGAGCCCTATTCTCTATATAGTGCACTACATTTGACCAGAGCCCTATTCCCTATATAGTGAACTACTAGTGACCAGAGCCCTATTCCCTATATAGTGAACTACTAGTGACCAGAGCCCTATTCCCTATATAGTGAACTACTAGTGACCAGAGCCCTATTCCCTATATAGTGCACTACATTTGACCAGAGCCCTATTCCCTATATAGTGAACTACTAGTGACCAGAGCCCTATTCCCTATATAGTGAACTACTAGTGACCAGAGCCCTATTCCCTATATAGTGCACTACATTTGACCAGAGCCCTATTCCCTATATAGTGCACTACATTTGACCAGAGCCCTATTCCCTATATAGTGCACTACATTTGACCAGAGCCCTATTCCCTATATAGTACACTACATTTGACCAGAGCACTATTCCCTATATAGTGCACTACATTTGACCAGAGCCCTATTCCCTATATAGTGCACTACATTTGACCAGAGCCCTATTCCCTATATAGTGCACTACATTTGACCAGAACCCTATTCCCAATATAGTGCACTACATTTGACCAGAGCCCTATTCCCTATATAGTGCACTACATTTGACCAGAGCCCTATTCCCTATATAGTGCACTACATTTGACCAGAGCCCTATTCCCTATATAGTGCACTACATTTGACCAGAGCCCTATTCCCTATATAGTGAACTACATTTGACCAGAGCCCTATTCTCTATATAGTGCACTACATTTGACCAGAGCCCTATTCCCTATATAGTGAACTACTAGTGACCAGAGCCCTATTCCCTATATAGTGAACTACTAGTGACCAGAGCCCTATTCCCTATATAGTGCACTACATTTGACCAGAGCCCTATTCCCTATATAGTGAACTACATTTGACCAGAGCCCTATTCTCTATATAGTGCACTACATTTGACCAGAGCCCTATTCCCTATATAGTGAACTACTAGTGACCAGAGCCCTATTCCCTATATAGTGAACTACTAGTGACCAGAGCCCTATTCCCTATATAGTGCACTACATTTGACCAGAACCCTATTCCCAATATAGTGCACTACATTTGACCAGAGCCCTATTCCCTATATAGTGCACTACATTTGACCAGAGCCCTATTCCCTATATAGTGCACTACATTTGACCAGAGCCCTATTCCCTATATAGTGCACTAC
>NC_092091.1:87610221-87612721 GCF_045679555.1 Salvelinus alpinus | reverse complement strand
GAAGAAAGGTAGAAACAGGGACTTTAGTTGAAGAGAAGAAAGATAGAAACAGGGACTTCAGTTGAGGAGAAGAAAGGTAGAAACAGGGACTTCAGTTGAAGAGAAAAAAGGTAGAAACAGGGACTCCAGTTGAAGAGAAGAAAGGTAGAAACGGGGACTTCAGTTGAAGAGAAGAAAGGTAGAAACAGGGACTCCAGTTGAAGAGAAGAAAGGTAGAAACAGGGACTTCAGTTGAAGAGAAGAAAGGTAGAAACAGGGACTTCAGTTGAAGAGAAGAAAGGTAGAAACAGGGACTCCAGTTGAAGAGAAGAAAGGTAGAAACAGGGACTTCAGTTGAAGAGAGAGGTAGAAACAGGGACTTCAGTTGAAGAGAAGAAAGGTAGAAACAGGGACTTCAGTTGAAGAGAAGAAAGGTAGAAACAGGGACTCCAGTTAAAGAGAAGAAAGGTAGAAACAGGGACTCCAGTTGAAGAGAAGAGAGGTAGAAACAGGGACTTCAGTTGAAGAGAAGAAAGGTAGAAACAGGGACTTCAGTTGAAGAGAAGAGAGGTAGAAACAGGGACTTCAGTTGAAGAGAAGAAAGGTAGAAACAGGGACTTCAGTTGAAGAGAAGAAAGGTAGAAACAGGGACTCCAGTTGAAGAGAAGAAAGGTAGAAACAGGGACTTTAGTTGAAGAGAAGAAAGATAGAAACAGGGACTTCAGTTGAGGAGAAGAAAGGTAGAAACAGGGACTTCAGTTGAAGAGAAGAAAGGTAGAAACAGGGACTCCAGTTGAAGAGAAGAAAGGTAGAAACAGGGACTTCAGTTGAGGAGAAGAAAGGTAGAAACAGGGACTTCAGTTGAAGAGAAGAAAGGTAGAAACAGGGACTTCAGTTGAAGAGAAGAAAGGTAGAAACAGGGACTTCAGTTGAAGAGAAGAAAGGTAGAAACAGGGACTCCAGTTAAAGAGAAGAAAGGTAGAAACAGGGACTCCAGTTGAAGAGAAGAGAGGTAGAAACAGGGACTTCAGTTGAAGAGAAGAAAGGTAGAAACAGGGACTTCAGTTGAAGAGAAGAGAGGTAGAAACAGGGACTTCAGTTGAAGAGAAGAAAGGTAGAAACAGGGACTTCAGTTGAAGAGAAGAAAGGTAGAAACAGGGACTCCAGTTGAAGAGAAGAAAGGTAGAAACAGGGACTTTAGTTGAAGAGAAGAAAGATAGAAACAGGGACTTCAGTTGAGGAGAAGAAAGGTAGAAACAGGGACTTCAGTTGAAGAGAAAAAAGGTAGAAACAGGGACTCCAGTTGAAGAGAAGAAAGGTAGAAACAGGGACTTCAGTTGAAGAGAAGAAAGGTAGAAACAGGGACTCCAGTTGAAGAGAAGAAAGGTAGAAACAGGGACTTCAGTTGAAGAGAAGAAAGGTAGAAACAGGGACTTCAGTTGAAGAGAAGAAAGGTAGAAACAGGGACTCCAGTTGAAGAGAAGAAAGGTAGAAACAGGGACTTCAGTTGAAGAGAAGGTAGAAACAGGGACTTCAGTTGAAGAGAAGAAAGGTAGAAACAGGGACTTCAGTTGAAGAGAAGAAAGGTAGAAACAGGGACTCCAGTTAAAGAGAAGAAAGGTAGAAACAGGGACTCCAGTTGAAGAGAAGAGAGGTAGAAACAGGGACTTCAGTTGAAGAGAAGAAAGGTAGAAACAGGGACTTCAGTTGAAGAGAAGAGAGGTAGAAACAGGGACTTCAGTTGAAGAGAAGAAAGGTAGAAACAGGGACTTCAGTTGAAGAGAAGAAAGGTAGAAACAGGGACTCCAGTTGAAGAGAAGAAAGGTAGAAACAGGGACTTTAGTTGAAGAGAAGAAAGATAGAAACAGGGACTTCAGTTGAGGAGAAGAAAGGTAGAAACAGGGACTTCAGTTGAAGAGAAGAAAGGTAGAAACAGGGACTCCAGTTGAAGAGAAGAAAGGTAGAAACAGGGACTTCAGTTGAAGAGAAGAAAGGTAGAAACAGGGACTCCAGTTGAAGAGAAGAAAGGTAGAAACAGGGACTTCAGTTGAAGAGAAGAAAGGTAGAAACAGGGACTTCAGTTGAGGAGAAGAAAGGTAGAAACAGGGACTTTAGTTGAAGAGAAGAAAGGTAGAAACAGGGACTTCAGTTGAAGAGAAGAAAGGTAGAAACAGGGACTCCAGTTGAAGAGAAGAAAGGTAGAAACAGGGACTTCAGTTGAAGAGAAGAAAGGTAGAAACAGGGACTTCAGTTGAAGAGAAGAAAGGTAGAAACAGGGACTTCAGTTGAAGAGAAGAAAGGTAGAAACAGGGACTCCAGTTGAAGAGAAGAAAGGTAGAAACAGGGACTTCAGTTGAGGAGAAGAAAGGTAGAAACAGGGACTTCAGTTGAAGAGAAGAAAGGTAGAAACAGGGACTTTAGTTGAAGAGAAGAAAGGTAGAAACAGGGACTTCAGTTGAAGAGAAGAAAGGTAGAAACAGGGACTCCAGTTGAAGAGAAGAAAGGTAGAAACAGGGACTTC
>NC_092091.1:87597721-87605221 GCF_045679555.1 Salvelinus alpinus | reverse complement strand
TGTCAAGACATTCTATAACTAATACAGACTACTGTCTGTGTCAAGACATTCTATAACTAATACAGACTACTGTCTATGTCAAGACATTCTATAACTAATACAGATTACTGTCTATGTCAAGACATTCTATAACTAATACAGACTACTGTCTATGTCAAGACATTCTATAACTAATACAGACTACTGTCTATGTCAAGACATTCTATAACTAATACAGACTACTGTCTGTGTCAAGACATTCTATAACTAATACAGACTACTGTCTATGTCAAGACATTCTATAACTAATACAGATTACTGTCTATGTCAAGACATTCTCTAACTAATACAGACTACTGTCTATGTCAAGACATTCTATAACTAATACAGACTACTGTTTATGTCAAGACATTCTATAACTAATACAGACTACTGTCTATGTCAAGACATTATATGACTAATACAGACTACTGTCTATGTCAAGACATTCTATAACTAATACAGACTACTGTCTATGTCAAGATATTCTATAACTAATACAGATTACTGTCTATGTCAAGACATTCTATAACTAATACAGATTACTGTCTATGTCAAGACATTCTATAACTAATACAGACTACTGTCTATGTCAAGACATTCTATAACCTATACAGACTACTGTCTATGTCAAGACATTCTATAACTAATACAGACTACTGTCTATGTCAAGACATTCTATAAGTAATACAGACTACTGTCTATGTCAAGACATTCTATAACTAATACAGACTACTGTCTATGTCAAGACATTCTATAACTAATACAGACTACTGTCTGTGTCAAGACATTCTATAACTAATACAGACTACTGTCTATGTCAAGACATTCTATAACTAATACAGATTACTGTCTATGTCAAGACATTCTCTAACTAATACAGACTACTGTCTATGTCAAGACATTCTATAACTAATACAGACTACTGTCTATGTCAAGACATTCTATAACTAATACAGACTACTGTCTATGTCAAGACATTCTATGACTAATACAGACTACTGTCTATGTCAAGACATTCTATAACTAATACAGACTACTGTCTATGTCAAGACATTCTATAACTAATACAGACTACTGTCTATGTCAAGACATTCTATAACTAATACAGACTACTGTCTATGTCAAGATATTCTATAACTAATACAGATTACTGTCTATGTCAAGACATTCTATAACTAATACAGATTACTGTCTATGTCAAGACATTCTATAACTAATACAGACTACTGTCTATGTCAAGACATTCTATAACCTATACAGACTACTGTCTATGTCAAGACATTCTATAACTAATACAGACTACTGTCTATGTCAAGACATTCTATAACTAATACAGACTACTGTCTATGTCAAGACATTCTATAACTAATACAGACTACTGTCTATGTCAAGACATTCTATGACTAATACAGACTACTGTCTATGTCAAGACATTCTATAACTAATACAGACTACTGTCTATGTCAAGACATTCTATAACTAATACAGACTACTGTCTATGTCAAGACATTCTATAACTAATACAGACTACTGTCTATGTCAAGATATTCTATAACTAATACAGATTACTGTCTATGTCAAGACATTCTATAACTAATACAGACTACTGTCTATGTCAAGACATTCTATAACTAATACAGACTACTGTCTATGTCAAGACATTCTATAACCCATACAGACTACTGTCTATGTCAAGACATTCTATAACTAATACAGACTACTGTCTATGTCAAGACATTCTATAACGAATACAGACTACTGTCTATGTCAAGACATTCTATAACTAATACAGACTACTGTCTATGTCAAGACATTCTATAACTAATACAGACTACTGTCTATGTCAAGACATTCTATAACTAATACAGACTACTGTCTATGTCAAGGGCTCTATGTCTCTCTCTCCTCCTGAGGGTGTTTGATAGTAACCATGGTGATGATCTTGCCCCCCCCCCCCCCCTATATAACCATTGACCTAATGTCCAGCTGTTTGAGAATAACTGTATTAGTACAGCCCACACACACACACACACACACACACACACACACACACACACACACACACACACACACACACACACACACACACACACACACACACACACACACACACACACACACACACACACACACACACACAGTGTGTTCATTTTCTATTGTCTACTTCCTATTTCAGTTGTACAGTCTTCATCCTACCATTCTACCCATCCGTTTGGTGAAGGGGAGGAAGAGGGGGAGAGGGAGGGGGGGATGAGGGAGGGAGAGAGGGATATAGAGGAGGAGAGGGAGAGGGGAAGAGGAGGAGAGGGAGAGAGAGGAAGAGGAGGAGAGGGAGAGGGAGAGGGAGAGGGAGGAAGAGGGGGAGAGGAAGAGAGAGAAAGGGAGGAAGAGGAGGAGAGAGAGAGGAGAGGGAGAGGGAGGAAGATGGGGAGAGGGTGAGGGAGGATCTACAGGCTTCTCAAGTGATTAATGAGGCTTCATTCAGAGAAGCACAGAAACACGTGAGGAATGAAACCTGTTTCTGCTGAGTAAGCTATAACAACAGCCTCTGAGATGGAAAGAAGAAAAGGAACATGAGAAATACAGTAATGACAAAGGGAATGTCCTGAGTTACTGTATTAGTCCTGAGTTACTGTAATAGTTCTGAGTTACTGTATTAGTTCTGAGTTACTGTAATAGTTCTGAGTTACTGTATTAGTTCTGAGTTACTGTAATAGTTCTGAGTTACTGTATTAGTCCTGAGTTACTGTATTAGTCCTGAGTTACTGTATTAGTCCTGAGTTACTGTATTAGTTCTGAGTTACTGTATTAGTCCTGAGTTACTGTATTAGTCCTGAGTTACTGTATTAGTTCTGAGTTACTGTATTAGTCCTGAGTTACTGTATTAGTCCTGAGTTACTGTATTAGTCCTGAGTTACTGTATTAGTTCTGAGTTACTGTATTAGTCCTGAGTTACTGTATTAGTTCTGAGTTACTGTAGTAGTTCTGAGTTACTGTATTAGTCCTGAGTTACTGTATTAGTCCTGAGTTACTGTATTAGTCCTGAGTTACTGTATTAGTTCTGAGTTACTGTATATGTCCTGAGTTACTGTATTAGTTCTGAGTTACTGTATTAGTCCTGAGTTACTGTATATGTCCTGAGTTACTGTATTAGTTCTGAGTTACTGTATTAGTCCTGAATTACTGTATTAGTTCTGAGTTACTGTAATAGTTCTGAGTTAATGTATTAGTCCTGAGTTACTGTATTAGTCCTGAGTTACTGCATTAGTCCTGAGTTACTGTATTAGTCCTGAGTTACTGTATTAGTCCTGAGTTACTGTATTAGTCCTGAGTTACTGTATTAGTTCTGAGTTACTGTATTAGTCCTGAGTTACTGTATTAGTTCTGAGTTACTGTATATATGTACAGTCAGAAGCAGTAAGCCGGGCACCATTTTAATGTAGCCGTGCGTTAGTTTGAAGAATGCGGGCTGTGATACTGTCTCTGTATCCCTCCTCAGCTCTGTGGACATCTGTGTTGAGACAGAAGAAGAAGAACAACAATTATACTGAACATAATAATGTAAAGGAACTTCCTGCTGAGTCAGCTCATATCAATCACAGGAAGTCCATCAGTCAGCACGATGGAAGGTTATCACAGAGAGGATACAGTCTGGTCACAGACACACACATACACACACACACATCCCTGGGCCACACACACACACACACGTACATCCCTGGGCCACACACACACACACACACACACACACACACACACACACACACACACACACACACACACACACACACACACACACACACACACACACACACACACACACACACACACACACACACACACACACACAGAGTCATGTAAGAAATCAGTGCTATTTAATTCATCCATAAGTGACTTTTAAGTGACTGCTGAGAGCTGGTAATGTACAGGGTGATATTTCAGATTTAACCTTGTGTGTGTGTGTGTGTGTGTGTGTGTGTGTGTGTGTGTGTGTGTGTGTGTGTGTGTGTGTGTGTGTGTGTGTGTGTGTGTGTGTGTGTGTGTGTGTGTGTGTGTGTGTGTGTGTGTGTGTGTGTGTGTGTGTGTGTGTGTGTGTGTGTGTGTGTGTATCATGACAGAGAATACTGTGAATACAGCACTGCCATTGATTTTATTTCAGAGGGTGTATATGAGGGAACAGCTAAAGTCCTCTGGCATATTGGTGTGTTTGTGTGGCCCAGGCATATACATGTGTGTATGTGTGTGCAGGCGTCTATGTGTGTGTGTGTGTGTGTGTGTGTGTGTGTGTGTGTGTGTGTGTGTGTGTGTGTGTGTGTGTGTGTGTGTGTGTGTGTGTGTGTGTGTGTGTGTGTGTGTGTGTGTGTGTGTGTGTGTGTGTGTGTGTGTGTGTGTGTGTGTGTGTGTGTGTGTGTGTGGCTTTATTGGCTTCATTGCTCATCTCAGCAGGTCAAGTCCAATAAAGACTGGGATGGAGAGATCTGGAGGGAGAGAGAGACAGAGAGAGTGGAGAGAGAGAGAGTGAGAGACAAGTAGAGAGAGGGAGAGACAAGTAGAGAGAGGGAGAGGGAGGGAGAAGTAAAGAGAGGGCGAAGGAGAGAGAACGAGAGAGAGAACGAGAACTAAAACGACAGAGAAAGGATCTCAGGCCCAAATTGAGATCCTAAATTGTTCCTTTGAATCTGACAGAATGTGTTCTGTTTGATATCTCTGTTCTACATGACAGAATGTGTTCTGTTTGATATCTCTGTTCTACATGACAGAATGTGTTCTGTTTGATATCTCTGTTCTACATGACAGAATGTGTTCTGTTTGATGATATCTCTGTTCTACATGACAGAATGTGTTCTGTTTGATGATATCTCTGTTCTACATGACAGAATGTGTTCTGTTTGATGATATCTCTGTTCTACATGACAGAATGTGTTCTGTTTGATGATATCTCTGTTCTACATGACAGAATGTGTTCTGTTTGATGATATCTCTGTTCTACATGACAGAATGTGTTCTGTTTGATGATATCTCTGTTCTACATGACAGAATGTGTTCTGTTTGATATCTCTGTTCTACATGACAGAATGTGTTCTGTTTGATGATATCTCTGTTCTACATGACAGAATGTGTTCTGTTTGATATCTCTGTTCTACATGACAGAATGTGTTCTGTTTGATATCTCTGTTCTACATGACAGAATGTGTTCTGTTTGATATCTCTGTTCTACATGACAGAATGTGTTCTGTTTGATGATATCTCTGTTCTACATGACAGAATGTGTTCTGTTTGATATCTCTGTTCTACATGACAGAATGTGTTCTATTTGATGATATCTCTGTTCTACATGACAGAATGTGTTCTGTTTGATATCTCTGTTCTACATGACAGAATGTGTTCTGTTTGATGATATCTCTGTTCTACATGACAGAATGTGTTCTGTTTGATATCTCTGTTCTACATGACAGAATGTGTTCTGTTTGATGATATCTCTGTTCTACATGACATAATGTGTTCTGTTTGATATCTCTGTTCTACATGACAGAATGTGTTCTGTTTGATGATATCTCTGTTCTACATGACAGAATGTGTTCTGTTTGATGATATCTCTGTTCTACATGACAGAATGTGTTCTGTTTGATATCTCTGTTCTACATGACAGAATGTGTTCTATTTGATGATATCTCTGTTCTACATGACAGAATGTGTTCTGTTTGACATCTCTGTTCTACATGACAGAATGTGTTCTGTTTGATGATATCTCTGTTCTACATGACAGAAGAGTGAGGCTGTGTCCCAAATAGTCCCCTATTCCCCATATATTTGTCCCCTATTCCCCATATAATGGTCCCCTATTATCTATTTAATGGTCCCCTATTCTCCATTTAACAGTCCCCTATTCTCCATATAACAGTCCCCTATTCCCCATATAACAGTCCCCTATTCCCCATATAATGGTCCCCTATTCCCCATATAATGGTCCCCTATTCCCCATATATTGGTCCCCTATTCCCCATATATTTGTCCCCTATTCCCCATATAATGGTCCCCTATTCCCCATATAATGGTCCCCTATTCCCCATATAATGGTCCCCTATTCCCCATATATTTGTCCCCTATTCCCCATATATTTGTCCCCTATTCCCCATATAATGGTCCCCTATTCCCCATATAATGGTCCCCTATTCCCCATATAATGGTCCCCTATTCCCCATATATTTGTCCCCTATTCCCCATATATTTGTCCCCTATTCCCCATATAATGGTCCCCTATTCCCCATATAATGGTCCCCTATTCCCCATATAATGGTCCCCTATTCCCCATATATTTGTCCCCTATTCCCCATATAATGGTCCCCTATTCCCCATATATTGGTCCCCTATTCCCCATATAATGGTCCCCTATTCCCCATATAACAGTCCCCTATTCCCCATATAACAGTCCCCTATTTCCCATGTAATGGTCCCCTATTCCCCATATAATGGTCCCCTATTCCCCATATAATGGTCCCCTATTCCCCATATATTGGTCCCCTATTCCCCATATAATGGTCCCCTATTCCCCATATAATGGTCCCCTATTCCCCATATATTGGTCCCCTATTCCCCATATAATGGTCCCCTATTCTCCATATAATGGTCCCCTATTCCCCATATAATGGTCCCCTATTCTCCATATAATGGTCCCCTATTCCCCATATAATAGTCCCCTATTCTCCATATAATGGTCCCCTATTCCCCATATAATAGTCCCCTATTCCCCATATAATGGTTCCATATCTCCATATAATGGTCCCCTATTATCTATTTAATGGTCCCCTATTCTCCATATAACAGTCTCCTATTCTCCATATAACAGTCCCCTATTCCCCATATAACAGTCCCCTATTCCCCATATAACAGTCCCCTATTCTCCATATAACAGTCCCCTATTCTCCATATAACAGTCCCCTATTCCCCATATAACAGTCCCCTATTCCCCATATAACAGTCCCCTATTCGCCATATAACAGTCCCCTATTGGCCATAAATCAGTCCCCTATTCCCCATATAACAGTCCCCTATTCCCCATATAACAGTCCCCTATTCGCCATATAACAGTCCCCTATTCGCCATATAACAGTCCCCTATTCCCCATATAACAGTCCCCTATTCTCCATATAACAGTCCCCTATTCCCCATATAACAGTCCCCTATTCCCCATATAACAGTCCCCTATTCTCCATATAACAGTCCCCTATTCTCCATATAACAGTCCCCTATTCCCCATATAACAGTCCCCTATTCCCCATATAACAGTCCCCTATTCTCCATATAACAGTCCCCTATTCTCCATATAATAGTCCCCTTTTCTCTATATAACAGTCCCCTATTCCCCATATAACAGTCCCCTATTCCCCATATAACAGTCCCCTATTCCCCATATAACAGTCCCCTATTTCCCATATAACAGTCCCCTATTCTCCATATAACAGTCCCCTATTCCCCATA
>NC_092091.1:87552721-87595221 GCF_045679555.1 Salvelinus alpinus | reverse complement strand
ATAGTGCACTACTTTAGACCAGAGCCCTATTCCCTACATAGTGCACTACTTTAGACCAGAGCCCTATTCCCTACATAGTGCACTACTTTAGACCAGAGCCCTATTCCCTATATAGTGCAGTACTTTAGACCAGAGCCCTATTCCCTACATAGTGCACTACTTTAGACCAGAGCCCTATTCCCTACATAGTGCACTACTTTAGACCAGAGCCCTATTCCCTATATAGTGAACTACTTTAGACCAGAGCCCTATTCCCTACATAGTGCACTACTTTAGACCAGAGCCCTATTCCCTATATAGTGAACTACTTTAGACCAGAGCCCTATTCCCTATATAGTGAACTACTTTAGACCAGAGCCCTATTCCCTATATAGTGCACTACTTTAGACCAGAGCCCTATTCCCTATATAGTGCACTACTTTAGACCAGAGCCCTATTCCCTATATAGTGCACTACTTTAGACCAGAGCCCTATTCCCTACATAGTGCACTACTTTAGACCAGAGCCCGATGGACCCTAGTTGCCTAGCTACCAAAAGCACCCTGGACGTTAGTTTCTTCTTCTCTCAGGGTCTGAGAACCTCCATGATGATTTCCAGAACGGGAAAACATTTGAACCTTTCTGATTGGTCCCTGAAACAGATGGGTGGGACCAGAGACAGAACTCAGGCGGGTCAGGCATTTGAACCTTTCTGATTGGTCCCTGAAACAGATGGGTGGGACCAGAGACAGAACTCAGGCAGAGGTTGGAACATTTTCATTGGCTTTGCTACTCTGATTGGTTAGAAATTATCCAATCGCTGAAAAGCCTACTTTGTTTAGTACAACATCCCTCATGAGGTCACCAGAAACATTATTTAATTTAACCTTTATTTAACTAGGCAAGTCAGTTAAGATCAAATTCTTATTTTACAATGACCGCCTTCCCCGGCCCTAACCTGGACGACGCCTGGCCAATTGTGTGCCGCCCTATGGGACTCCCGATCACGGCCGGTTGTGACACAGTGATTGTGACACAGTGGTTGTGACACAGTGATTGTGACACAGTGGTTATGACACAGTGATTGTGACACAGTGATTGGGACACAGTAGTTATGACACAGTGATTGACACAGTGATTGACACAGTGATTGGGACACAGTGATTGTGACATAGTGGTTGGGACACAGTGATTGTGACATAGTGGTTGGGACACAGTGATTGTGACACAGTGATTGTGACACAGTGGTTGTGACAGTGATTGGGACACAGTGATTGTGACACAGTGGTTGTGACAGTGATTGGGACACAGTGATTGGGACACAGTGATTGTGACACAGTGATTGTGACACAGTGATTGGGACACAGTGATTGTGACACCGTGGTTGTGACACAGTGATTGGGACACAGTGATTGGGACACAGTGATTGTGACACAGTGATTGTGACACAGTGATTGGGACACAGTGATTGTGACACAGTGGTTGTGACACAATGATTGGGACACAGTGATTGTGACACAGTGATTGGGACACAGTGATTGTGACACAGTGGTTATGACACAGTGGTTGTGACACAGTGATTGACAGTCTCAGGCTGAAGTATGTAACAGACCGATAGAGCAGCGGAAGAATTCAGTTTGAGTCGTCAAGACAACAAAAGTAGTGCAATAAATAGCGAATAGGGTTTGATGTGGGACGGAGCCCCTGCAGTTATAATTTATGAATGACTGGTTGAATGCGAGTGGAGATAGTGGGGTTTTACTGCCACCTAGTGGACTAAATGAATACTGCAGCTAATTATTTTCCACTGAGTTGGAGGCATTCGACATCACAGAAATGTTTTGACTCTTGGAGACAACTGGCAAGAGTTCAAATAGATTCCCTGACTGAAAGAGTTCAAATAGATTCCCTGACTGAAAGAGTTCAAATAGATTCCCTGACTGAAAGAGTTCAAATAGATTCCCTGACTGAAAGAGTTCAAATAGATTCCCTGACTGAAAGAGTTCAAATAGATTCCCTGACTGAAAGAGTTCAAATAGATTCCCTGACTGAAAGAGTTCAAATAGATTCCCTGACTGAAAGAGTTCAAATAGATTCCCTGACTGAAAGAGTTCAAATAGATTCCCTGACTGAAAGAGTTCAAATAGATTCCCTGACTGAAAGAGTTCAAATAGATTCCCTGACTGAAAGAGTTCAAATAGATTCCCTGACTGAAAGAGTTCAAATAGATTCCCTGACTGAAATAGTTCAAATAGATTCCCTGACTGAAAGAGTTCAAATAGATTCCCTGACTGAAAGAGTTCAAATAGATTCCCTGACTGAAAGAGTTCAAATAGATTCCCTGACTGAAAGAGTTCAAATAGATTCCCTGACTGAAAGAGTTCGAAATAAAATGGTACGAGGTCAAATCCCAAAACTTTTTTCAGTTTTGGTTTTGCAGAGTAATGTCAACTTACTTTGACATTAAAATAGTTAATGAATAGGGAAGCTCTCTTGTGAAGTCTTGGTGTGTGTGTGTGTGTGTGTGTGTGTGTGTGTGTGTGTGTGTGTGTTGCTGTTATGGCCTCCTGTTGGATGTCAGACAGGAAGCTCCGAACTACCCAGAGTTAATCAGTCAACTCCATTGTTTCCTCTGACTCAATAATGATGCATACGGATCACCTATTCATTCTGACACACACACACACACACACACACACACACACACACACACACACACACACACACACACACACACACACACACACACACACACACACACACACACACACACACACACACACACACAATGATCCTCTCTCTCTGTGTGTCTCTCTCGATCTTAAACAGGAAGTGGTGTAAGAGGGGATTGTTGTTCTGACATGATGGACTTCCTGTTCTCAGAGTTCAGCAGCAGCCAGAGGAAAGGTGTGTGTGTGTGTGTGTGTGTGTGTGTGTGCGTGCGTGCGTGCGTGCGTGCACGTGTTTAACTATACTTGTGAGGACTAGAAGTCCCCATGAGAATAGTAAACAAACCAAAATTTGACCAACTGGGGACATTTTGTTGGTCCCAAATGCTATTTCTAGGGGGTTTATTAAGGTGTGTGTGTGTCTACTAATTTCAGATACAGTGACATTGAGCTGTCAGCAGTAACGGGTTGATGATTGACAGGTAACTCTGTCCTCTGCGTACACACCCCGGTCGGCATGACAATGAACGAATACAGCCAAAGACCTGGCTACAGTAAACACTGATCTGGGACCAGGATAAATGGGGATTGGAGACTAGTCAAGGACAAAGGTGGAGGTCAGAGTTCAACTATCAGTCAAGGACAAGGTGAGGTCAGAGTTCAACTATCAGTCAAGGACAAGGTGGAGGTCAGAGTTCAACTATCAGTCAAGGACAAGGTGAGGTCAGAGTTCAACTATCAGTCAAGGACAAGGTGAGGTCAGAGTTCAAAGGTAAAAGGGAATTGTCCTGTTTGTATGTTAGTTTTTATGGAGTTTGGGGTGAGTGTCTTTCTGTCCATCTGTCTGTAACTTCTCATCATCTTGTTTTGGTTCAGCCAGTCTGTTAACTCATATGAAGTCTGTTTAGGTTTAGCCAGTCTGTTTAACTCATGTGAAGTCTGTTTTGGTTTAGCCAGTCTGTTTAACTCATATGAAGTCTGTTTAGGTTTAGCCAGTCTGTTAACTCATATGAAGTCTGTTTTGGTTTAGCCAGTCTGTTAACTCATGTGAAGTCTGTTTTGGTTTAGCCAGTCTGTTAACTCATGTGAAGTCTGTTTTGGTTTAGCCAGTCTGTTAACTCATGTGAAGTCTGTTTTGGTTCAGCCAGTCTGTTAACTCATATGAAGTCTGTTTTGGTTCAGCCAGTCTGTTTAACTCATGTGAAGTCTGTTTTGGTTTAGCCAGTCTGTTAACTCATATGAAGTCTGTTTTGGTTCAGCCAGTCTGTTTAACTCATATGAAGTCTGTTTTGGTTTAGCCAGTCTGTTAACTCATATGAAGTCTGTTTAGGTTTAGCCAGTCTGTTTAACTCATGTGAAGTCTGTTTTGGTTTAGCCAGTCTGTTTAACTCATATGAAGTCTGTTTAGGTTTAGCCAGTCTGTTAACTCATATGAAGTCTGTTTTGGTTTAGCCAGTCTGTTAACTCATGTGAAGTCTGTTTTGGTTTAGCCAGTCTGTTAACTCATGTGAAGTCTGTTTTGGTTTAGCCAGTCTGTTAACTCATGTGAAGTCTGTTTTGGTTTAGCCAGTCTGTTTAACTCATATAAAGTCTGTTTTGATTTAGCCAGTCTGTTAACTCATGTGAAGTCTGTTTTGGTTTAGCCAGTCTGTTAACTCATATGAAGTCTGTTTTGGTTTAGCCAGTCTGTTTAACTCATGTGAAGTCTGTTTTGGTTTAGCCAGTCTGTTTAACTCATATGAAGTCTGTTTAGGTTCAGCCAGTCTGTTTAACTCATATGAAGTCTGTTTTGGTTTAGCCAGTCTGTTAACTCATGTGAAGTCTGTTTTGGTTCAGCCAGTCTGTTAACTCATATGAAGTCTGTTTTGGTTCAGCCAGTCTGTTTAACTCATGTGAAGTCTGTTTTGGTTTAGCCAGTCTGTTAACTCATGTGAAGTCTGTTTTGGTTTAGCCAGTCTGTTAACTCATATGAAGTCTGTTTTGGTTTAGCCAGTCTGTTTAACTCATGTGAAGTCTGTTTTGGTTTAGCCAGTCTGTTTATCTCATGTGAAGTCTGTTTAGGTTTAGCCAGTCTGTTAACTCGTATGAAGTCTGTTTTGGTTTAGCCAGTCTGTTTAACTCATATGAAGTCTGTTTTGGTTCAGCCAGTCTGTTTAACTCATATGAAGTCTGTTTTGGTTTAGCCAGTCTGTTAACTCATATGAAGTCTGTTTAGGTTTAGCCAGTCTGTTTAACTCATATGAAGTCTGTTTTGGTTCAGCCAGTCTGTTTATCTCATATGAAGTCTGTTTTGGTTTAGCCAGTCTGTTAACTCATGTGAAGTCTGTTTAGGTTTAGCCAGTCTGTTTATCTCATATGAAGTCTGTTTAGGTTCAGCCAGTCTGTTTAACTCATGTGAAGTCTGTTTTGGTTCAGCCAGTCTGTTAACTCATATGAAGTCTGTTTTGGTTTAGCCAGTCTGTTTAACTCATGTGAAGTCTGTTTAGGTTTAGCCAGTCTGTTTAACTCATATGAAGTCTGTTTATGTTTAGCCAGTCTGTTAACTCATATGAAGTCTGTTTAGGTTTAGCCAGTCTGTTAACTCATATGAAGTCTGTTTAGGTTTAGCCAGTCTGTTTAACTCATGTGAAGTCTGTTTAAGTTTAGCCAGTCTGTTAACTCATATGAAGTCTGTTTTGGTTTAGCCAGTCTGTTTAACTCATGTGAAGTCTGTTTAAGTTTAGCCAGTCTGTTAACTCATATGAAGTCTGTTTAGGTTTAGCCAGTCTGTTTAACTCATGTGAAGTCTGTTTAGGTTTAGCCAGTCTGTTAACTCATATGAAGTCTGTTTAGGTTTAGCCAGTCTGTTTAACTCATATGAAGTCTGTTTAGGTTCAGCCAGTCTGTTAACTCATATGAAGTCTGTTTAGGTTTAGCCAGTCTGTTTAACTCATGTGAAGTCTGTTTAGGTTCAGCCAGTCTGTTAACTCATATGAAGTCTGTTTAGGTTTAGCCAGTCTGTTTAACTCATGTGAAGTCTGTTTAGGTTCAGCCAGTCTGTTAACTCATGTGAAGTCTGTGTTGGTTTAGCCAGTCTGTTAACTCATATGAAGTCTGTTTTGTTTCAGCCAGTCTGTTTAACTCATATGAAGTCTGTTTAGGTTTAGCCAGTCTGTTTAACTCATATGAAGTCTGTTTAGGTTTAGCCAGTCTGTTTAACTCATATGAAGTCTGTTTAGGTTTAGCCAGTCTGTTAACTCATATGAAGTCTGTTTTGGTTCAGCCAGTCTGTTAACTCATATGAAGTCTGTTTTGGTTTAGCCAGTCTGTTTAACTCATGTGAAGTCTGTTTTGGTTCAGCCAGTCTGTTAACTCATGTGAAGTCTGTTTTGGTTTAGCCAGTCTGTTTAACTCATATGAAGTCTGTTTTGGTTCAGCCAGTCTGTTAACTCATGTGAAGTCTGTTTTGGTTCAGCCAGTCTGTTAACTCATATGAAGTCTGTTTTGGTTTAGCCAGACTGTTTAACTCATATGAAGTCTGTGTTGGTTTAGCCAGTCTGTTAACTCATGTGAAGTCTGTTTTGGTTCAGCCAGTCTGTTAACTCATATGAAGTCTGTTTTGGTTCAGCCAGACTGTTAACTCATATGAAGTCTGTTTTGGTTCAGCCAGTCTGTTAACTCATGTGAAGTCTGTTTTGGTTCAGCCAGTCTGTTAACTCATATGAAGTCTGTTTTGGTTCAGCCAGTCTGTTAACTCATGTGAAGTCTGTTTTGGTTCAGCCAGTCTGTTAACTCATATGAAGTCTGTTTTGGTTCAGCCAGACTGTTAACTCATATGAAGTCTGTTTTGGTTCAGCCAGTCTGTTAACTCATGTGAAGTCTGTTTTGGTTTAGCCAGTCTGTTTAACTCATATGAAGTCTGTTTTGGTTCAGCCAGTCTGTTAACTCATGTGAAGTCTGTTTTGGTTCAGCCAGTCTGTTAACTCATGTGAAGTCTGTTTTGGTTCAGCCAGTCTGTTAACTCATGTGAAGTCTGTTCTGTTCACACCTCGTCATCACGTCACTTCCTCCAACGTCTAAAAAGGGGAGTCTGGTTATACAATCTCTCTCTCTCTGTGTGTGTGTGTGTGTGTGTGTGTGTGTGTGTGTGTGTGTGTGTGTGTGTGTGTGTGTGTGTGTGTGTGTGTGTGTGTGTGTGTGTGTGTGTGTGTGTGTGTGTGTGTGTGTGTGTGTGTACATTATTCATATATTATGTACTACTTTCTAAATTAGGTTAGCGCATATTTAATAATTGATGTACTCCCTTCTTCTACAACCCATAATTAATAATTTATAGTGTTTTGAAAATGCTAATTTCCTTTCTGATCTAGGCGGACATCTGAACGTTTGAGTGATTTGAAGCTCTGTGTTTTGAAGTTTGGTCTGACTATCTAGAAAATGTTGGTTCATTTGTTGTTGATGATGCTTTTTTAAATGATCAGGAAGTGGGAGAGGTAGGAGAGGGTAATTGAAAAGTGTAAGTGTGTGTGTCGTCTGTGTGTGTGTGTGTGTGTGTGTGTGTGTGTGTGTGTGTGTGTGTGTGTGTGTGTGTGTGTGTGTGTGTGTGTGTGTGTGTGTGTGTGTGTCTACTAATTTCAGATACAGTGACATTGAGCTGTCAGCAGTGACGGGTTGATGATTGACAGGTAACTCTGTCCTCTGCGTACACACCGGTCGGCATGACAATGAACAAATACAGCCAAAGTCTGGGCTACAGTAAACACTGATCTGGGACCAGGATAAATGGGGATTGGAGACTAGTCAAGGACAAAGGTGGAGGTCAGAGTTCAACTATCAGTCGAGGACAAAGGTGGAGGATATAATTCAACTCTATCAGTCAAGGACAAGGTGAAGGTTATCTATCAGATGACATGTTGTTGACACTTCTTATACTTTCAGATCTACACAGGTACATAGGGGCTAGGGGATACGGTTAGGAGATAGGGGCTAGGGGATAAGGTTAGGAGATAGGGGCGAGGGGATAAGGTTAGGAGATAGGGGCTAGGGGATCAGGTTAGGAGATAGGGGCTAGGGGATCAGGTTAGGAGATAGGGGCTAGGGGATCAGGTTAGGAGATAGGGGCTAGGGGATAGGGTTAGGAGATAGGAGCTAGGGGATCAGGTTAGGAGATAGGGGCTAGGGGATCAGGTTAGGAGATAGGTGCTAGGTGCTAGGGGATCAGGTTAGGAGATAGGGGCTAGGGGATCAGGTTAGGAGATAGGGGCTATGGAATAAGGTTGGGAGATAGGGGCTAGGGAATTAGGTTAGGAGATAGGGGCTAGGGAATAAGGTTAGGAGATAGGGGCTAGGGGATAAGGTTATGGGATAGGGGCTAGGGTTGATTTGGGATTCAAATCAAATCAAAGTTAATTTGTCACATGCGCTGAATACAACAGGTGTAGGTAGACCTTACAGTGAAATGCTACTTACAGGCTCTAACCAATAGTGCAAGAAATGTATTAGGAGAACAATAGGTAGGTAAAGAAATACAACAACAGTAAAAAGACAGGTTATATTCAGTAGCGAGGCTATAAAAGTAGCGAGGCTACATACAGACACCAGTTAGTCAGGCTGATTGAGGTAGTATGTACATGTAGATATGGTTAAAGTGACTATGCATATATGATGAACAGAGAGTAGCAGAAGCGTAAAAGAGGGGTTGGAGGGTGGTGGGTGGGACACAATGCAGATAGCCCGGTAAGCCAATGTACGGGAGCACTGGTTGGTCGGCCCAATTGAGGTAGTATGTACATGAACGTATAGTTAAAGTGACTATGCATATATGATAAACAGAGAGTAGCATAAAAAGGAGAAAAATGAATAATACTTTAACCATTTTCTCTGAATAAATATATTAGAAGATGAGGTCAGCTGCAGTTTTGTAAACATTCGCTAGGTGACAGTAAATCCCCATTAATTTCCCGCATTAATTTCCTCATCTTGTCTCCGTACCACGCAAGCGCACAATGACGTCGTTTATGCTGAGAAGGATTCGAAGTCGATTGTCGAAAAACTCAAGTCGATCAACAAAATGTCGGATAAACAAAATGCTCAAAAAAGGTATTACGAATCCAACTTGAATTCGTTTTTAGTACAGTATTGTGTATCAAATAACACATTGTTACTGTTTCATAATGTTTTATGATAGTTTGAATGTGTTAAACAAGGTGAATATGTTTTAGGAAACAGCTAGCTAACGTGACTAGCTAAGTTAGCTCCTTGCTATAGCTAAAATCGTAGCTAACTAACTTGTAGACATACAGATGATTCGTAAATGGTACGCTTTTTATATTGCTGATTATTACCAACACTTGGTTTTCTGTTTGTAGTGCTAAAATAGCAGCTGGCGCCGTGGTGTGCGTTGAAAGCGAGATCAGAGGGGACGTCACTATTGGTAAGAAGACGTCAAATGTAGCCTTTAGCTTAGCGAGCCAGGTAACGTTCGCTAACTATTTATTTAAGAATGAGCAACAACAACATTCGTTTGTCCCGTAGTAGCTCTAGTCTCCATATAGCTTGACATTATTACACGGTTCAGATTACTGAGTACATATCCACTTTGCAGCCAGCTAAAATGGTTGATGTAGTAGGCTAGCGTTACACATTTGACTGTTCGTGTATGGTTCTTCCAGGTGCCAGAACGGTGGTCCATCCCAAAGCCCGCATCATAGCCGAGGCAGGACCCATAGTCATCGGAGAAGGCAACCTCATCGAGGAACAAGCTCTCATAATTAACAGGTGAACGTAACAATAGTGAATCTTATAGAAGTGGAAGGGTGCAACGGTGAGGTCTCTCCTGTGTTCTATGGACGCCTCTTTCTCCTCCTCCCCCTTATTTCCCCCTCCCCTGTTACATCCATCCATTCTCCCTACACTTTATTCCTTCCATACTTTTATTCTGTCTTTCCCCCACCTCTCTTCTTCCTCTGCCATATTATGGTCTCTTTTTCCTCTGCCATATTATGGTCTCTTTTTCCTCTGCCATATTATGGTCTGTTTTTCCTCTGCCATATTATGGTCTCCTTTTCCTCTGCCATATTATGGTCTCTTTTTCCTCTGCCATATTATGGTCTCTTTTTCCTCTGCCATATTATGACCTCTTTTTCCTCTGCCATATTATGGTCTGTTTTTCCTCTGTCATATTATGGTCTGTTTTTCCTCTGCCATATTATGGTCTCTTTTTCCTCTGCCATATTATGGTCTGTTTTTCCTCTGCCATATTATGGTCTCTTTTTCCTCTGCCATATTATGGTCTCCTTTTCCTCTGCCATATTATGGTCTCCTTTTCCTCTGCTATATTATGGTCTCCTTTTCCTCTGCCATATTATGGTCTCTTTTTCCTCTGCCATATTATGGTCTCTTTTTCCTCTGCCATATTATGGTCTCCTTTTCCTCTGCCATATTATGGTCTCCTTTTCCTCTGCCATATTATGGTCTCCTTTTCCTTTGCCATATTATGGTCTCCTTTTCCTTTGCCATATTATGGTCTCCTTTTCCTTTGCCATATTATGGTCTCCTTTTCCTTTGCCATATTATGGTCTCCTTTTCCTCTGCCATATTATGGTCTCTTTTTCCTCTGCCATATTATGGTCTCTTTTTCCTCTGCCATATTATGGTCTCTTTTTCCTCTGCCATATTATGGTCTCTTTTTCCTCTGCCATATTATGGTCTCTTTTTCCTCTGCCATATTATGGTCTACATTGTAGTGATTGAAGCTGGTTGTCTGATTGAAGCTGGTTGTCTGATTTGAAGCTGTCTGTCTGATTTGAAGCTGTCTGTCTGATTTGAAGCTGGCTGTCTGATTTGAAGCTGGCTGTCTGATTTGAAGCTGGCTGTCTGATTGAAGCTGGCTGTCTGATTGAAGCTGGCTGTCTGTCTCTGATCAGTTATCCAGAGAACATGGCGCCGGACTCTGAGGGAGTGGAGCCCAAGACGATGACCATCGGCATCAACAACGTGTTTGAAGTTGGATGTAGTATCCTTTATACTGAAGTGTGGTACACTGGCCTATAGGGTACAGCCACTGACCTATAGGGTACAGCCACTGACCTATAGGGTACAGCCACTGACCTATAGGGTACAGCCACTGACCTATAGGGTACAGCCACTGACCTATAGGGTACAGCCACTGACTTATAGGGTACAGCCACTGGCCTATAGGGTACAGCCACTGGCCTATAGGGTACAGCCACTGACCTATAAGGTACAGCATATAGAGGTGTAGGACAGCCAATGACTGACGTTTAGGGTACAGCTATTTGGACATTTGACCTCTGTAATATGACATATCTGTATGTGTGTATATTGCTGCTCTGAAAGTCCTTTTGTTGGTAAAGTATGAAACTATCCTTAACCAATGATACTTGCAGTGTCTCAAGCTTTGAAAATTGGGGACAACAATGTCATAGAATCCAAAGGTAAGAAAGGTTAAAATGCCACAAATTCAGTAATGACTGTCTTCTTCCCAATGTTCTATATGACTGTCTTCGTCCCAATGTTCTCTATGACTGTCTTCGTCCCAATGTTCTATATGACTGTCTTCTTCCCAATGTTCTATATGACTGTCTTCGTCCCAATGTTCTCTATGACTGTCTTCGTCCCAATGTCCTAAATGACTGTCTTCTTCCCAATGTTCTATATGACTGTCTTCGTCCCAATGTTCTATATGACTGTCTTCGTCCCAATGTTCTCTATGACTGTCTTCATCCCAATGTTCTATATGACTGTCTTCGTCCCAATGTTCTATATGACTGTCTTCGTCCCAATGTTCTATATGACTGTCTTCATCCCAATGTTCTATATGACTGTCTTCGTCCCAATGTTCTATATGACTGTCTTCTTCCCAATGTTCTATATGACTGTCTTCGTCCCAATGTTCTATATGACTGTCTTCGTCCCAATGTTCTATATGACTGTCTTCGTCCCAATGTTCTATAAGACTGTCTTCGTCCCAATGTTCTATATGACTGTCTTCGTCCCAATGTTCTATATGAATGTCTTCTTCCCAATGTTCTATATGACTGTCTTCGTCCCAATGTTCTCTATGACTGTCTTCTTCCCAATGTTCTCTATGACTGTCTTCGTCCCAATGTTCTATATGACTGTCTTCTTCCCAATGTTCTATATGACTGTCTTCATCCCAATGTTCTATATGACTGTCTTCATCCCAATGTTCTATATGACTGTCTTCATCCCAATGTTCTATATGACTGTCTTCATCCCAATGTTCTATATGACTGTCTTCATCCCAATGTTCTATATGACTGTCTTCATCCCAATGTTCTATAAGACTGTCTTCATCCCAATGTTCTATAAGACTGTCTTCTTCCCAGTGTTCTATAAGACTGTCTTCTTCCCAATGTTCTATATGACTGTCTTCGTCCCAATGTTCTATATGACTGTCTTCGTCCCAATGTTCTATATGACTGTCTTCGTCCCAATGTTCTATATGACTGTCTTCGTCCCAATGTTCTATATGACTGTCTTCGTCCCAATGTTCTATATGACTGTCTTCGTCCCAATGTTCTATATGACTGTCTTCGTCCCAATGTTCTATATGACTGTCTTTGTCCCAATGTTCTATATGACTGTCTTCGTCCCAATGTTCTATATGACTGTCTTCGTCCCAATGTTCTATGTGACTGAGGGTGTCTGTGTTGATTGGTTTTTAAATCACTTATGGTGAGAACCCTTCCATCATCTGAACTGTGTTCTCACATATCTGTTCAATGCCCTCCTCCCTCCTCCTCTCCAGCTGACCTGGGCAGGAACATGATTCTAACTTCTGGTTGCATCATCGGCGCCTGTTGCCAGGTCAACACCTGTGAGGTCATACCTGAAAACACTGTCATCTTCGGCTCGGGGTGTCAGAGACGTGTGCAGACAGAGCGACCACAGGTACACACACACACACACACACACACACACACACACACACACACACACACACACACACACACACACACACACACACACACACACACACACACACACACACACAGATTAGTGTTGTACAGGTCTGTGTGTATAAGACATACAGTCCATGTAGCTTTGTCTTTCTCCACTCCAGTCCATCCTCTGTTTTCTCGTTAGCAGTGAACAACATGTCTTTGTGTTCATGTGTTCTGCAGCCTCAGACTCTTCAGCTGGACTTCCTGATGAAGATCCTCCCCAACTACCACCACATGAAGAAGACTGTCAAAACCACCGCCGCTGTCACGCCGGCCAGAAACTAACCACCAGCTCGCAGCCCCGCCGGGCCAAACATGTACCTCTCTGGCAGACGGCGAATGAAGGAATCTCTCACCCCTCAAAACATGTACTGCTACTACTTTAACAGGAAGCTGAAGAATGTCAGTGTTCTCCTCGTCTCACCAAGGTCCTGTTTCCCAGACCCAGATGGATTTAAAAAGCGTTTTAGTCCATGATTATGACCTGTGACCTGTGACCTGTGACTGGGAAACTGCCCCTTTATAGTAGAAGTGCTCTATGTTTTGTGTCTGACTGTTTACCAACAAAATGCTTTATATCCAATTGTAATTAAAAAGGGGACTTATTTAAATGTTTTAGTTTGCTGTTTGGAGACTGTAGGACAGTGTTGCTGTACTCTGACTAGAAATACTCACTGGGTGTGTCCCTTTAATCTCCCCTTTTCTCCCAAAGTGTGCACTTGTTCACTTCCCTACATGGATTTTAGGGTCCCTCCCTGTTCTAACCTTCTCGTCCAATGGGTTTTGAGGAGGCGATGAGAGGACTCGATCCAATCCAATCTGTTTTGGTTCAGCCAGTCTGTTTAACTGTCTTGTCACGGTTGAGCTCGAGGTGGTGGGCCGACATCAAAGCTGAGATATCTGCCAGGCACTCACCACCTGGGTGTAGAAGGAGGAAAGCAGTTGAGTGTCATCGCTCAGTCTTTAGTCCACTGCACCAGCAGGGCTGGGCCACCATCCTTAACCCCCCCCCCATCCAACCCGGTTTAACCCCCCCCCATCCACCTCCAACCCGGTTTAACACCCCCCCCCCCCCCCTCCCCTCCAACCCGGTTTAACCCCCCCCCCCCCCCCCATCCACCTCCAATCAGATTGAATCCAGGCCTTATGTTGTCAAGAAGAAACAGTACAGTGTGTTTTCTATGACTTTATTGTGTGTCCGTCAGAGGAAAGGCCTCAGGAAAAGGTACTGTGTGTAACATGCTCCGAGACCCAGCGGTCACCAACCAACCAGGAAGTGGAGATACAGGGTGTGTAGGCTTTGGTTCTAGCCCTGCACTAACACAACAGATTCACCCAATCAAAGTCTTGATGAACACTTTATTAGCTGAGTAGTATATACTGATGAACAGTTTATTAGCTGTGTAGTATATACTGATAAACAGTTTATTAGTTGAGTAGTATATACTGATGAACAGTTTATTAGCTGTGTAGTATATACTGATGAACAGTTTATTAGTTGTGTAGTATATACTGATGAACAGTTTATTAGCTGAGTAGTATATACTGATGAACAGTTTATTAGCTGTGTAGTATATACTGATGAACAGTTTATTAGTTGAGTAGTATATACTGATGAACAGTTTATTAGCTGTGTAGTATATACTGATGAACAGTTTATTAGCTGTGTAGTATATACTGATGAACAGTTTATTAGCTGTGTAGTATATACTGTAAGTTTGCCGGGGCTGAATGGTTTCTATGGGAGTGGGGTGTTTGTCTAGCCTGGTTTCAACTCTGCTATGACTCCTTGTCATGCTGTTTGGAATGACAGCACAAAGACCAGGAACCAGGCTAGTGTTTGTCTGAGTAAACATTGTAGATTCTACGAGTTGTTTAGCTAAAATCAGGAGTGTTTGTGCAGGTCTGGAGCAAAACCCTGCACAAGCTGTATTTCTCCAGGGTTGCCATTGGTGACCACTGTTGTAAATGAATATAAGGAACAACCACAACAGATGATACGACTGCTATTATTAAAAATAAAAATAAACACTTTCAAACACATTCTCTCTCTCCAATATCACACGCGCAGTGTCCATCGTGTGCCAGACATTTACACATACAACCCCTTCTAAGGTTGGAACCTTCCCAGAATCCCCTATGGTTTTCCAGACATCCCCATTGGAGTATTACCAGATTCCAGGGAATTTGTCATTACAGGAATATTCCAACTGGGATTACTGGAAAACCTGGGATTTCTGGGAAATTTAACCGGAATTTTTGCTTCCCTAAAGCCTTTCTCCTTTAGTATTCCTGCTTAGAACCAAACTGGTACAGTATTCTCAAAAAGGACAGGGAGCGCCTCTTTAGGTCGGTGTGTTTGGCAAGGACTTCACTTCAGTCTATCAGTCAGCCATCTTGTGTCTCAATGTTCTAAAATGGCTTCCTTTCCTCATCTCCTCTCCTTTATCATCGGGGAGGAAAGGACACAAGAAAAAGGAAGCAAGTTCACACTTTTGAGACACCGCCATTGTCTCTTCTCATCTTCATTGTAGTTTTGGTGAGACAAATAAAAAAAAGTTTATTTCCGGCCAAAACAAACTACAAAAACAACAACTCCCAGGTCACCCCTCTCTCACTGGGCCAGGGAAGAGGAAGTGGGAGGGGTATAACCAGGAAGTGACATCACTTCTTAGCGGGTACGCCCTCTGAGTAGTCCTCCAGTACTCCAGCCAGATGGTCGTTGTGAGTCTTGAAGCGTCTCTTCTTCTGTCCACCTGGCTTCTTCCTCTTGATTGGTAACTGTAGCAACACAACCAAAACAGCCAATCACAGACCGGTTCATTGTAGAAACAACCAATCACAGATAAGTTATGAGAAATTTGGAAAGATGGAGAGAGAGTGATAGATGGAGAGAGTGATAGATGGAGAGAGTGATAGATGGAGAGAGTGATAGATGGAGAGAGAGATAGATGGAGAGAGTGATAGATGGAGAGAGTGATAGAGCTAGGAGATGTGGACATAAATCCGCATCACCATAAATTGACTGAATTATCACAATGTCGATAAATAGAACAAGTTTATAACATGAATGTGTCCCTCGGTTACTTTTTATATGACCCTTCAACCTACTACTTCTAGTTTGAACGTTGTAGCGACCAACTGTCTCGTTAACAAATAGCCCATATCAGTATATCAGACAACTTATTTCATGTCAAACGTCACATTCCTCTAGTAAAGGATCCTTATCATTACTATCCACATGTCGAACGTCACATTCCTCTAGTAAAGGATCCTTATCATTATTATCCACATGTCAAACGTCACATTCCTCTAGTACAGGATCCTTATTATCCACATGTCAAACGTCACATTCCTCTAGTAAAGGATCCTTATTATCCACATGTCAAACATCACATTTCTCTAGTAAAGGATCCTTATCATTATTATCCACATGTCAAACGTCACATTCCTCTAGTAAAGGATCCTTATCATTATTATCCACATGTCAAACGTCCTCTCTCTGTTCTGTTTGGGTGTCGAGATCATTTTGGGTTTATTGTCCCAGCTATGTGACAGACCGGCAGGCCGGGGCAATTCCATTCCTCGGGGGGCTTGATTGGTGTCACACCTTTCCCCCCCCATTCCCTAGCAGAACTCAGCTGATTTCAACTAACTGCATTCTAAACTGAAGATCAGGATTAGTTGATTACTGGAGTCAGGTGCGTTAGCTGGGGCCGGGGCAAAAGTGTAACACCAATCAGGCCCCCCGAGGACTGGAATTACCCAGGCCTGTGAGACAGAAATAGAGATGGAAAGAAAAAGTGAGAGAAAAAAAAAAGAGGTGGAGAGAGAGAAACTCACAACTTTCTTGGGTCCAGTCTCCTGCATGGAGGAGATGCCCTGTCTCTTGAGATAGTCCTCTATCTTCTCTTCATCCATAGAGTCCACTGGGATACTCCGCCACAGCTTGGTGAACTCTGGGACGATAGGCCAGGAAACACAGACAGGATACCATTAGCTCAGGTAGGACGATAGGCCAGGAAACACAGACAGGATACCATTAGCTCAGGTAGGACGATAGGCCAGGAAACACAGACAGGATACCATTAGCTCAGGTAGGAAAACAGGCCAGGAAACACAGGCAGGATACCATTAGCTCAGGTAGGACGATAGCAGTAGTAGTTTATCAAATTTTTACAAATAGGTCGTACTTGGCAGATAAAAGCTGAATTGCAGTACACAATACATACGCGTAAACAAATCAAAACGTACAAGTAAACAAACAAATTAAACTCAGTTAATATCCTGTATTGACTGAATGAATCCTGGTATGAACAAACTGAAAGCTCTACATTTCAAAATGTCATAATACATTTTTCTTTTTTAAATATATACACCTGCAGGATCTGACCACTGGGTGGAGCCATTGAGGTCATTACATAAAAGAGAAACCAGACCAAGCAAAGGGAGAGAAACCGTACCGGTGCTCACACTTTCTACAGAGAACCAAGTGACTTTATGCAGTTTTACTTTAGACGTTACTTCTTTAGACTTATAAAATAAAATAAAATTTAACCTTTGGCAATATTTACAGAATGTATTTCCTGTCAATAAAGCTCCTTTAACTGAAATAAGGAAGAGAGACCTTATAAAACACTCTTATCTGAATCTACTGCAAACTGATAATTAAGGGAGAAATTGTACCAACACTTTCACATTCTGCATTGGACATTCTGCATTGGACGACAGGAGAGAAACCCTACCAATGCTCAGCTTGCCAACAGATTTAATGGGGAGAAACTATACAGATGCTCTCATCTTCAACAACCGCAAACTAAATTAAGGGAGAGACCATACCAACGCTCTAGTTCTAATTAACATTATATTCTCACCTCCCACAGAGAACTAAGCAAAAGAGACCATACCAATGCTCCCACTCATCTACCACTAGGGCCCAAAAAAATATTATTAAGTTAGAGAAACTACACCAACGCTCTCACCTTCGTCAACTGTAAACTGGCAGTGTTTATCGTTATAGAACAGAATCTTCTTCTTGTCTGGTCTTGTCACAAAGATGATCTGGTCTCCCAAAACCTGGGGTGGAACAGAGGCCGGTAATATGTGTGACTCAATAATACTCTCTCTCTCTCACACACACACACACACACCTTTAGTGCCTTGGCAGAGTTAGGTAGTCCCTCCTCCACATCATCTAGCAGTAATCCTCCCAGTCCCAGCTGGTCATGTTTATCCAACAGTCTGAGCAGGGCTTTCTTGTCCTTCAGGTGATATTTGGGCTTGAAGGCATATTTCCCATCCCTCACCTCTATCTTAGGGTTACTGGCCAGCGCCTGGAGGGACGGGACAGAGACTTAGTCAAGGCACATTTATTTCAACTCTATTTACATGGGTCTCAAAACACTTGTCTGTTTGGCCCGAGGAAGAGGACGGTGGGACGGAGGTAAATAAAAGAGAGAGGGAGAGAGCAAGAAGAGAGAGAGAGGTGGAAGATATTATATTTTTTAGAAACAATGTTATATGATCAGAATAATGAGGGGGAAGGGGAGGTGGTTTTAAAGATTTCACAATTGATCCATATCAATAACCATTATCAATAATCATGATCATTTAACACGTTGTTGATTCTCATACATGTCATACTCTCTCTCACACACACACACACACACACACACACACAAGCAGGTGCTTGTGGGAGGTGGGAACTCAAACGTTACTGTTCACATGCTTTTGAAATCGAACCAATTCTTCAACCAATAGGATTTCAGCTAGCTAAATGTTGCTAATAATAAAGCTAGCTAGCTTAACCTTGATAATATTGTCCAACGATCTACATTATTCACATTGATAAGTTTGTAATTGTCAAAAACAGATTTGGCGTCATCTATTGAAAAGGTGAAAGGTCAAGCAACAAAACATTCTGTTTCCCACTCGCACCTCCCGATAACCCCAACACACACCTCAGTCATCAGCCATTGTTTCTGCTTCATGATAACTCTGATAACCTCAACACACACCTCAGTCATCAGCCATTGTTTCTGCTTCATGATAACCCTGATACCCCCAACACACACCTCAGTCATCAGCCATTGTTTCTGCTTCATGATAACTCTGATAACCCCCAACACACACCTCAGTCATCAGCCATTGTTTCTGCTTCATGCCGATGTCCAGCAGTTTGGTCTCATCTAGAATCTCCTCCACAGTCAAGTGGTGAGTATCACCACGCTGGTGTCTGGTCTGGAGGAACAGGAAGGAACATAGAGGAACAGGAAGGAACATAGAAGAACAGGAAGGAACATAGAGAAACACATGATCAATTGTGAGAGACTCAGGGCTGGAAATGAAGCTAACCTGCTAGCCAAGGCTTTCAGTTTGGGCTTGAAAATATGACAAACTAGACCGGCAGTAAAAAAGTAGACTTTTCAAGTATGGCATTTAGGACCTGAACGTCCCTCCGGCTAGTGTGGTCTAATAGCCAGGTGGACAGTTTCTAAAACCCTTCAATTCAGTGTAGTAGGCTGAGTAACCGGACAAAGAAGGACGGAACTCAGAATCCAGGACGTGATTGGTTGGTCAGGTGATACATTGGTTCAAAGAAGTCATCTGTGTGATGGCAGCTTGTCTGAATCGACTGTGTCAAGACACGGTCGCTTCAGTACTGGGAAAAGGCATAGAGCGCACACACACACACACAGGCATACACACACACACACACACAGGCATACACACACACACACACACACACACAGGCATACACACACACACACACTGGCACACACACACACACACTGGCACACACACAAACACAATCTGTGAACATTATGCAGATTGTTATGAGTCAAAGTCTGGTGTGAAAAACCACCCAGGCTGTCAGAGTTACTGTACCAGAGCTCAACCATAAACATGTTGACCAACAAAAGTCTGTTGTTTACTTCCAAAAGAAAGAGTGGAGAACCAAACAGAAGAGGGAGGAACTAACATCACAATAAACCCAATCAGGACACAGATGGAGGGTTCAGAGGGGTTAAAGGGGAGTGGTTTAATTGAGATGACAGCTCAGACTGTTGAAGGAGGAAGCTCACCAATCAGGACACAGATGGAGGGTTCAGAGGGGTTAAAGGGGAGTGGTTTAATTGAGATGACAGCTCAGACTGTTGAAGGAGGGAGCTCACCAATCAGGACACAGATGGAGGGTTCAGAGGGGTTAAAGGGGAGTGGTTTAATTGAGATGACAGCTCAGACTGTTGAAGGACGAAGCTCACCAATCAGGACACAGATGGAGGGTTCAGAAGGGTTAAAGGTGAACAACCTCTCTGATAACATGTCATTACTACAGTGGTGATTTAACTGTAACTATAACTGTACCATGTGTGGTCCTGTGTAGCTCAGTTGGTAGAGCATGACACCAGCAACACCAGGCTTGTGGGTTCCACCGGTACGCAAAATGAACGCACGCACTACTGTTAGTCACTCTGGACAAGAGCATCTGCTAAAATGACTCAAACGTCATGGAAACAGCATCACCCACGTATTGTGTGTGTGTGTGTGTGTGTGTGTGTGTGTCCACCTTACCTTCATGTAGTTGACTATCTTAGCCAGGCAACCAAACTTGTAGCCAGAGCTGCCTGTCAGAGCCTTCAGGTTAAAGTTACCATTACTGGTGTCTGGAGAGGAAGAGAGAGAGAGAAAACTGGTCACATATCAGATATCATAATTACCAGCTCAGATAAAGACCAGGATCAGAATCTAGACATGTTGTCCAGCTCAGATAAAGACCAGGATCAGAATCTACACATGTTGTCCTGCTCAAATAAAGACCAGGATCAGAATCTAGACATGTTGTCCAGCTCAGATAAAGACCAGGATCAGAATCTAGACATGTTGTCCAGCTCAGATAAAGACCAGGATCAGAATCTATACATGTTGTCCAGCTCAGATAAAGACCAGGATCAGAATCTAGACATGTTGTCCAGCTCAGATAAAGACCAGGATCAGAATCTAGACATGTTGTCCAGCTCAGATAAAGACCAGGATCAGAATCTATACATGTTGTCCAGCTCAGATAAAGACCAGGATCAGAATCTATACATGTTGTCCAGCTCAGATAAAGACCAGGATCAGAATCTATACATACAGGTCCTGTGAACAGCAGTTATTCAATAGACTCATATAGGTTCTGTGAACAGCAGTTATTCAATAGACTCATATAGGTTCTGTGAACAGCAGTTATTTAATAGACTCATATAGGTCCTGTGAACAGCAGTTATTCAATAGACTCATATAGGTCCTGTGAACAGCAGTTATTCAATAGACTCATATAGGTCCTGTGAACAGCAGTTATTTAATAGACTCATATAGGTTCTGTGAACAGCAGTTATTCAATAGACTCATATAGGTTCTGTGAACAGCAGTTATTCAATAGACTCATATAGGTTCTGTGAACAGCAGTTATTCAATAGACTCATATAGGTCCTGTGAACAGCAGTTATTTAATAGACTCATATAGGTCCTGTGAACAGCAGTTATTCAATAGACTCATATAGGTTCTGTGAACAGCAGTTATTCAATAGACTCATATAGGTCCTGTGAACAGCAGTTATTCAATAGATTCATATAGGTCCTGTGAACAGCAGTTATTCAATAGACTCATATAGGTCCTGTGAACAGCAGTTATTCAATAGACTCATATAGGTCCTGTGAACAGCAGTTATTCAATAGACTCATAAAGATCCTGTGAACAGCAGTTATTTAATAGACTCATATAGGTTCTGTGAACAGCAGTTATTCAATAGACTCATATAGGTCCTGTGAACAGCAGTTATTCAATAGACTCATATAGGTCCTGTGAACAGCAGTTATTTAATAGATTCATATAGGTCCTGTGAACAGCAGTTATTCAATAGATTCATATAGGTCCTGTGAACAGCAGTTATTCAATAGACTCATATAGGTCCTGTGAACAGCAGTTATTCAATAGATTCATATAGGTCCTGTGAACAGCAGTTATTCAATAGACTCATATAGGTCCTGTGAACAGCAGTTATTCAATAGACTCATATAGGTCCTGTGAACAGCAGTTATTCAATAGACTCATAAAGATCCTGTGAACAGCAGTTATTTAATAGACTCATATAGGTCCTGTGAACAGCAGTTATTCAATAGACTCATATAGGTCCTGTGAACAGCAGTTATTTAATAGACTCATATAGGTCCTGTGAACAGCAGTTATTCAATAGACTCATATAGGTCCTGTGAACAGCAGTTATTCAATAGACTCATATAGGTCCTGTGAACAGCAGTTATTCAATAGACTCATATAGGTTCTGTGAACAGCAGTTATTCAATAGACTCATATAGGTCCTGTGAACAGCAGTTATTTAATAGACTCATATAGGTTCTGTGAACAGCAGTTATTCAATAGACTCATATAGGTTCTGTGAACAGCAGTTATTTAATAGACTCATATAGGTCCTGTGAACAGCAGTTATTTAATAGACTCATATAGGTCCTGTGAACAGCAGTTATTTAATAGACTCATATAGGTCCTGTGAACAGCAGTTATTTAATAGACTCATATAGGTCCTGTGAACAGCAGTTATTCAATATACTCATATAGGTCCTGTGAACAGCAGTTATTTAATAGACTCATATAGGTTCTGTGAACAGCAGTTATTCAATAGACTCATATAGGTTCTGTGAACAGCAGTTATTCAATAGACTCATATAGGTCCTGTGAACAGCAGTTATTCAATAGACTCATATAGGTTCTGTGAACAGCAGTTATTCAATAGACTCATATAGGTCCTGTGAACAGCAGTTATTTAATAGACTCATATAGGTCCTGTGAACAGCAGTTATTCAATAGACTCATATAGGTTCTGTGAACAGCAGTTATTCAATAGACTCATATAGGTTCTGTGAACAGCAGTTATTTAATAGACTCATATAGGTCCTGTGAACAGCAGTTATTTAATAGACTCATATAGGTCCTGTGAACAGCAGTTATTTAATAGACTCATATAGGTCCTGTGAACAGCAGTTATTTAATAGACTCATAGGTCCTGTGAACAGCAGTTATTTAATAGACTCATAGGTCCTGTGAACAGCAGTTATTCAATATACTCATATAGGTCCTGTGAACAGCAGTTATTTAATAGACTCATATAGGTTCTGTGAATATCACATTGTACTAATTCAATAATGTTGTGATTATGTTTTTGTGGAAGTATTAAAAGAATTCAAAGCTGTAGTAGAAGCACTAGGAAGTGCCATTCCCCCTGTGTCTGATATGGTTATAAGGGCACTAGCTAGGGGGTATAAGGGCACTAGCTAGGGGGTATAAGGGCACTAGCTAGGGGGTATAAGGGCACTAGCTAGGGGGTATAAGGGCACTAGCTAGGGGGTATAAGGGCACTAGCTAGGGGGTATAAGGGCACTAGCTAGGGGGTATAAGGGCACTAGCTAGGGGGTATAAGGGCACTAGCTAGGGGGTATAAGGGCACTAGCTAGGGGGTATAAGGGCACTAGCTAGGGGGTATAAGGGCACTAGCTAGGGGGTATAAGGGCACTAGCTAGGGGGTATAAGGGCACTAGCTAGGGGGTATAAGGGCACTAGCTAGGGGGTATAAGGGCACTAGCTAGGGGGTATAAGGGCACTAGCTAGGGGGTATAAGGGCACTAGCTAGGGGGTATAAGGGCACTAGCTAGGGGGTATAAGGGCACTAGCTAGGGGGTATAAGGGCACTAGCTAGGGGGTATAAGGGCACTAGCTAGGGGGTATAAGGGCACTAGCTAGGGGGTATAAGGGCACTAGCTAGGGGGTATAAGGGCACTAGCTAGGGGGTATAAGGGCACTAGCTAGGGGGTATAAGGGCACTAGCTAGGGGGTATAAGGGCACTAGCTAGGGGGTATAAGGGCACTAGCTAGGGGGTATAAGGGCACTAGCTAGGGGGTATAAGGGCACTAGCTAGGGGGTATAAGGGCACTAGCTAGGGGGTATAAGGGCACTAGCTAGGGGGTATAAGGGCACTAGCTAGGGGGTATAAGGGCACTAGCTAGGGGGTATAAGGGCACTAGCTAGGGGGCATAAGGGCACTAGCTAGGGGGCATAAGGGCACTAGCTAGGGGGCATAAGGGCACTAGCTAGGGGGTATAAGGGCACTAGCTAGGGGGTATAAGGGCACTAGCTAGGGGGCATAAGGGCACTAGCTAGGGGGCATAAGGGCACTAGCTAGGGGGCATAAGGGCACTAGCTAGGGGGCATAAGGGCACTAGCTAGGGGGTATAAGGGCACTAGCTAGGGGGTATAAGGGCACTAGCTAGGGGGTATAAGGGCACTAGCTAGGGGGCATAAGGGCACTAGCTAGGGGGCATAAGGGCACTAGCTAGGGGGTATAAGGGCACTAGCTAGGGGGTATAAGGGCACTAGCTAGGGGGTATAAGGGCACTAGCTAGGGGGCATAAGGGCACTAGCTAGGGGGCATAAGGGCACTAGCTAGGGGGTATAAGGGCACTAGCTAGGGGGTATAAGGGCACTAGCTAGGGGGTATAAGGGCACTAGCTAGGGGGTATAAGGGCACTAGCTAGGGGGTATAAGGGCACTAGCTAGGGGGTATAAGGGCACTAGCTAGGGGGTATAAGGGCACTAGCTAGGGGGTATAAGGGCACTAGATAGGGGGTATAAGGGCACTAGCTAGGGGGCATAAGGGCACTAGCTAGGGGGCATAAGGGCACTAGCTAGGGGGTATAAGGGCACTAGCTAGGGGGCATAAGGGCACTAGCTAGGGGGCATAAGGGCACTAGCTAGGGGGCATAAGGGCACTAGCTAGGGGGTATAAGGGCACTAGCTAGGGGGTATAAGGGCACTAGCTAGGGGGTATAAGGGCACTAGCTAGGGGGTATAAGGGCACTAGCTAGGGGGTATAAGGGCACTAGCTAGGGGGTATAAGGGCACTAGCTAGGGGGTATAAGGGCACTAGCTAGGGGGTATAAGGGCACTAGCTAGGGGGTATAAGGGCACTAGCTAGGGGGCATAAGGGCACTAGCTAGGGGGTATAAGGGCACTAGCTAGGGGGTATAAGGGCACTAGCTAGGGGGTATAAGGGCACTAGCTAGGGGGTATAAGGGCACTAGCTAGGGGGTATAAGGGCACTAGCTAGGGGGTATAAGGGCACTAGCTAGGGGGTATAAGGGCACTAGCTAGGGGGTATAAGGGCACTAGCTAGGGGGTATAAGGGCACTAGCTAGGGGGTATAAGGGCACTAGCTAGGGGGTATAAGGGCACTAGCTAGGGGGTATAAGGGCACTAGCTAGGGGGTATAAGGGCACTAGCTAGGGGGTATAAGGGCACTAGCTAGGGGGTATAAGGGCACTAGCTAGGGGGTATAAGGGCACTAGCTAGGGGGTATAAGGGCACTAGCTAGGGGGTATAAGGGCACTAGCTAGGGGGTATAAGGGCACTAGCTAGGGGGTATAAGGGCACTAGCTAGGGGGTATAAGGGCACTAGCTAGGTTTCAGTTTCTAGTGGCTCTGCGTCTTTGGCTTCAGCTGTAAGATCCTGTTTCTGGAGACAAGCCAATCAGAGCGGCCCGTTGGTGTGACTCACTAAACGATTCATCACGTGGGCGGGAGCTGCTGCTGGGTGCTAATGAGAAGGCGGGGCATTCATTTCATCTCAGAAGATTTTGCCAATAGAGAGGAGAGGAAAGGGGGGTGAGTTTAGCTATTGGCAGAGTGGTAAGGTCTGACTGAGCACAGGCTGTGCCTTGTGTGGGGGAGATGAGCAGAACTGCAAGGAGTGGCAGGGAGGAGAGAGAGGGAGAGACAGAGCGAGAGAGAGAGAGAGAGACAGAGGGGGAAGGGAGAGCGAGAACATATTTTGCCTGTATCCTTTACAAGCATCCACCCCACAGTATAAGCTACACAGGTGAGTCTGCTTATTTCTCTGGCACAACGACGGTTAGTGTGTGTGTGTGTGTGTGTGTGTGTGTGTGTGTGTGTGTGTGTGTGTGTGTGTGTGTGTGTGTGTGTGTGTGTGTGTGGACACTGGCAGATCTGCAGTCTGTTTGCATGCTTGCCTGCTACAGCCATGTCTCAGGGCAAGGTGTGTGGTGTGGTGTGGTGTGGTGTGGTGTGGTGTGGTGTGTGTGTGTGTGTGTGTGTGTGTGTGTGTGTGTGTGTGTGTGTGTGTGTCTACTAGCCTAATCCATCCTATGAAGCCTACATTGTATCTGTGATTGCTTTCATAAGAGGAGGGTTTACCTTCCATCCCTACAGCATTCTGGATAACAGCACTACATTATAAAATGGTAAGGTTTATCAACCCCAGAGGACAGACAGACGGGAGCCCAGCCTATGGGTTATGCTGTGAGCAGACAGACGGGATGAGTGTTTGTATAACAGACTGTCAGAGTAAAGGATGAGTGTTTGTATAACAGACTGTCAGAGTAAAGGATGAGTGTTTGTATAACAGACTGTCAGAGTAAAGGATGAGTGTTAATATAACAGACTGTCAGAGTAAAGGATGAGTGTTAGTATAACAGACTGTCAGAGTAAAGGATGAGTGTTAATATAACAGACTGTCAGAGTAAAGGATGAGTGTTAATATAACAGACTGTCAGAGTAAAGGATGAGTGTTTGTATAACAGACTGTCAGAGTAAAGGATGAGTGTTTATATAACAGACTGTCAGAGTAAAGGATGAGTGTTAGTATAACAGACTGTCAGAGTAAAGGATGAGTGTTTTTATAAGACTGTCAGAGTAAAGGATGAGTGTTTTTGTAACAGACTGTCAGAGTAAAGGATGAGTGTTTTTGTAACAGACTGTCAGACTAAAGGATGAGTGTTAGTATAACAGACTGTCAGAGTAAAGGATGAGTGTTTGTATAACAGACTGTCAGAGTAAAGGATGAGTGTTAATATAACAGACTGTCAGAGTAAAGGATGAGTGTTAGTATAACAGACTGTCAGAGTAAAGGATGAGTGTTAATATAACAGACTGTCAGAGTAAAGGATGAGTGTTTATATAACAGACTGTCAGAGTAAAGGATGAGTGTTTATATAACAGACTGTCAGAGTAAAGGATGAGTGTTTATATAACAGACTGTCAGAGTAAAGGATGAGTGTTAGTATAACAGACTGTCAGAGTAAAGGATGAGTGTTTTTGTAACAGACTGTCAGAGTAAAGCATGAGTGTTTTTGTAACAGACTGTCAGAGTAAAGGATGAGTGTTTTTGTAACAGACTGTCAGACTAAAGGATGAGTGTTAGTATAACAGACTGTCAGACTAAAGGATGAGTGTTAGTATAACAGACTGTCAGACTAAAGGATGAGTGTTAGTATAACAGACTGTCAGAGTAAAGGATGACTGTTAATATAACAGACTGTCAGAGTAAAGGATGAGTGTTTTTATAACAGACTGTCATAGTAAAGGATGAGTGTTTTTATAACAGACTGTCAGAGTAAAGGATGAGTGTTAGTATAACAGACTGTCAGAGTAAAGGATGACTGTTAATATAACAGACTGTCAGAGTAAAGGATGAGTGTTTTTATAACAGACTGTCAGAGTAAAGGATGAGTGTTTTTATAACAGACTGTCAGAGTAAAGGATGAGTGTTAGTATAACAGACTGTCAGAGTAAAGGATGACTGTTAATATAACAGACTGTCAGAGTAAAGGATGAGTGTTTTTATAACAGACTGTCAGAGTAAAGGATGAGTGTTTTTATAACAGACTGTCAGAGTAAAGGATGAGTGTTAATATAACAGACTGTCAGAGTAAAGGATGAGTGTTTGTAGCAGAACAGAGACTAGACTGCCAGAGGAGGGTTCCTGGTCAAAACTAGTGCACTACATAGGAAATAGGGTGCCAAGCAGGCAGCAAGGTTGTTGTGATTCAAACTGGCAAAGAGATGACTAGGCTATACGGACACATACACACAAACTCTATAAGGGTTTAATTAGGATGGATTTGGCTGGCTGGACGCAGCTGGCTGTATTCAGCCCCTCTAGATTGGATGGGACTAGACATTAGGGAGGGGGGTGGGGCAGTGGGAGCCCCTGCAGACAGACACAGCAGGAGACACCGCTCTGCCTCAGGCTGCATGCTGTCTGGGGTCCTACACCACTTCAGGGAGAAGACACAGATAAGAGAGTGGGAGGGGGCTTGAGAGGGAGCAGAGAGAGGAGGGGGTAGGGGTGGAGGGAGGGAGGGAGGGGTAATGGTAGGGAGGAACAGAGAGAGGAGGTAGAGGTGGAGAGGGTAATGGTAGGGAGGAACAGAGAGAGGAGGTAGAGGTGGAGAGGGTAATGGTAGGGAGGAACAGAGAGAGGAGGTAGAGGTGGAGAGGGTAATGGTAGGGAGGAACAGAGAGAGGAGGTAGAGGTGGAGAGGGTAATGGTAGAGAGGGACAGAGAGAGGAGGTAGAGGAGGAGAGGGTAATGGTAGGGAGGAACAGAGAGAGGAGGTAGAGGTGGAGAGGGTAATGGTAGGGAGGAACAGAGAGAGGAGGTAGAGGAGGAGAGGGTAATGGTAGAGAGGAACAGAGAGAGGAGGTAGAGGTGGAGAGGGTAATGGTAGAGAGGGACAGAGAGAGGAGGTAGAGGAGGAGAGGGTAATGGTAGGGAGGAACAGAGAGAGGAGGTAGAGGTGGAGAGGGTAATGGTAGGGAGGAACAGAGAGAGGAGGTAGAGGTGGAGAGGGTAATGGTAGGGAGGAACAGAGAGAGGAGGTAGAGAAGGTAGAGGGTAATGGTAGGGAGGAACAGAGAGAGGAGGTAGAGGAGGAGAGGGAGGGAGGAACAGAGAGGGGTGTAGTGCTGGGGAACTAGGCTATGGTAGTGTGGTGTGGGTAGAGGAAGAGGTGGGGGATGTATAGGACTACATTCATAATAGACATACAGAATAATATCCCCCTGTTCCTTCACTACTCTCCCTCCATCAACAGACAACAGAACCTCCAATAATACATTTACACTACACGTTCACACAGGAAGTAGAGTAGAACTATAGTATTTTCCCCAGAGAGGAGGGACCTTCAGTTACCATGACAGCGTTACTAATGTGGACTATCAATAGCCTCAACTACATAGCAACATTAAAACAGTATGATTAAAGTTGGAGTCCTATTGGCTACTTACACAGCAACATTAAAACAGTGTGATTAAAGTTGGAGTCCTATTGGCTACTTACATAGCAACATTAAAACAGTGTGATTAAAGTTGGAGTCCTATTGGCTACTTACATAGCAACATTAAAACAGTATGATTAAAGTTGGAGTCCTATTGGCTACTTACATAGCAACATTAAAACAGTGTGATTAAAGTTGGAGTCCTATTGGCTACTTACATAGCAACATTAAAACAGTATGATTAAAGTTGGAGTCCTATTGGCTACTTACATAGCAACATTAAAACAGTATGATTAAAGTTGAAGGCCTATTGGCTACTTACATGGCAACATTAAAACAGTATGATTAAAGTTGGAGTCCTATTGGCTACTTACATAGCAACATTAAAACAGTGTGATTAAAGTTGCCGTCCTATTGGCTACTTACATAGCAACATTAAAACAGTGTGATTAAAGTTGGAGGCCTATTGGCTACTTACATAGCAACATTAAAACAGTGTGATTAAAGTTGGAGGCCTATTGGCTACTTACATAGCAACATTAAAACAGTGTGATTAAAGTTGGAGTCCTATTGGCTATTTACATAGCAACATTAAAACAGTGTGATTAAAGTTGGAGTCCTATTGGCTACTTACATAGCAACAATAAAACAGTATGATTAAAGTTGGAGTCCTATTGGCTACTTACATAGCAACATTAAAACAGTGTGATTAAAGTTGGAGTCCTATTGGCTACTTACATAGCAACAATAAAACAGTATGATTAAAGTTGGAGTCCTATTGGCTACTTACATAGCAACATTAAAACAGTGTGATTAAAGTTGGAGGTCTATTGGCTACTTATATAGCAACATTAAAACAGTGTGATTAAAGTTGGAGTCCTATTGGCTACTTATATAGCAACATTAAAACAGTGTGATTAAAGTTGGAGTCCTATTGGCTACTTATATAGCAACATTAAAACAGTGTGATTAAAGTTGGAGTCCTATTGGCTACTTATATAGCAACATTAAAACAGTCTGATTAAAGTTGGAGTCCTATTGGCTACTTACAACTCATTAGATGACGTCAGCCAATGGGGATCCTAATAAACACATGTCAAATGATCCCATTGACTTCCTCAGAGACCGAGCCATTGTATTCAGGATAACTAGTCTAACAGTCAGTGGATTACTGAGGTCTGCTAACACTATGTAATATAGAACTGTATATAATAGACATGCTGTCTGCTGTCCTCTAATGGCAGGCCTGTATCATGTTACACTAACACTATGTAATATAGAACTGTATATACTAGACATGTTGTCTGCTGTCCTCTAATGACAGGCCTGTATCATGTTACACTAACACTATGTAATATAGAACTGTATATACTAGACATGTTGTCTGCTGTCCTCTAATGACAGGCCTGTATCATGTTACACTAACACTATGTAATATAGAACTATATAGAATAGACATGTTGTCTGCTGTCCTCTAATGACAGGCCTGTATCATGTTACACTAACACTATGTAATATAGAACTATATAGAATAGACATGTTGTCTGCTGTCCTCTAATGACAGGCCTGTATCATGTTACACTAACACTATGTAATATAGAACTATATAGAATAGACATGTTGTCTGCTGTCCTCTAATGGCAGGCCTGTATCATGTTACACTAACACTATGTAATATAGAACTATATAGAATAGACATGTTGTCTGCTGTCCTCTAATGGCAGGCCTGTATCATGTTACACTAACAACACATTGAAAGGGAGACACACCAGGTCAGATTACACACCACCTCTCAACTGTGAGTCAGTCAACAGTCAACAGTCTTCAGTAAAGCTACTCAGAGCAGATGATGACAGAGGCTCTACCACAGGAGAGGAGAGGTGGAATGACTCACTGCTAAACACACACACACACACACACATCTGATAACAACAGCCTAGTCAGTCACACATATTTGACGTGCAAAGGTGGAATGCGGAACAGAAGACTGAAACTCAGACACACATTCTATCTGAACTAGAGAAGATAGAGCTCAACAGAGCAACCACAGACACACAGACACACAGAGAGAGACAAACGCACACAGAGACAGACAGACAGACAGACACTAACAGTGTTTCAGGGTTGGTGTGTCTGTAGAGCAGTACTCAGGACAAGCCCCATTTCCTCTCCGTCTCTCTCTGGTTCACTCAACCAAACTGGGTCAGTCAGCACAGTCGCTCCTGGTGTGTGTGTGTGTGTGTGTGTAAGTAAGTAAGCAGGAAGGCGCTCTGCACCCCAGGAAGTTGTGTCCTGATGGAGTAAGTGGTCTCTCCCTCCAGAACTCTGAGTTGATGCTCTATAAAGGCTCTCTTTATAGACACCGGGTCTGATGTTACCCCGCTGTCCTTCTGTCTTTCAGACCCGGTGTCTGATTACAGAGCCAGGCACAAAACACCATAATTTCTCTCTCTCTCTCTACGGACCGAGGACTGTTAACACCAGCAGCTCTCTCTCTCTCTACGGACCATGGACTGTTAACACCAGCAGCCCTCTCTCTCTACGGACCATGGACTGTTAACACCAGCAGCCCTCTCTCTCTACGGACCATGGACTGTTAACACCAGCAGCCCTCTCTCTCTCTCTCTCTCTACGGACCATGGACTGTTAACACCAGCAGCCCTCTCAAACCTCTCCAGGACCAAAACCAACCCTGACTTCCTCTATCATTTCTCTCCCAGGTCAAACAACAACATGGACCGTCTCAACACCACCTCTCTCCCGTGGCTCCCTGACGCCGCCCCCCTGTCCCGGGTCTCCCTGCAGGTTCAAGAGGTGTACCCGTTCCACGACGGCTGGAACATAGCGTGCTTCGTCATCCTCCTCCTCTTCATCCTCACAGTAGTCTCCCTGGCAGCCCTGGCCTTCCTCTACGAGCTGCTGGACTGTGGCTGCTGTGTCAAGGTGAGACCAGGCCTGTTACTATACTGTTCATTCAGCTGTTCCAGGGTGATACCAGGCCTGTTACTATACTGTTCATTCAGCTGTTCCAGGGTCAGACCAGGCCTGTTACTATACTGTTCAGTCAGCTGTTCCTGGGTGAGACCAGGCCTGTTACTATACTGTTCATTCAGCTGTTCCAGGGTGAGGCCTGTTACTATACTGTTCATTCAGCTGTTCCAGGGTCAGACCAGGCCTGTTACTATACTGTTCATTCAGCTGTTCCAGGGTGAGACCAGGCCTGTTACTATACTGTTCATTCAGCTGTTCCAGGGTGAGACCAGGCCTGTTACTATACTGTTCATTCAGCTGTTCCAGGGTGAGACCAGGCCTGTTACTATACTGTTCATTCAGCTGTTCCAGGGTCAGACCAGGCCTGTTACTATACTGTTCAGTCAGCTGTTCCTGGGTGAGACCAGGCCTGTTACTATACTGTTCATTCAGCTGTTCCTGGGTGAGACCAGGCCTGTTACTATACTGTTCATTCAGCTGTTCCAATGTGAGACCAGGCCTGTTACTATACTGTTCATTCAGCTGTTCCAGGGTCAGACCAGGCCTGTTACTATACTGTTCATTCAGCTGTTCCAGGGTGAGACCAGGCCTGTTACTATACTGTTCATTCAGCTGTTCCAGGGTGATACTAGGCCTGTTACTATACTGTTCATTCAGCTGTTCCAGGGTGAGACCAGGCCTGTTACTATACTGTTCATTCAGCTGTTCCAGGGTGAGACCAGGCCTGTTACTATACTGTTCATTCAGCTGTTCCAGGGTGAGACCAGGCCTGTTACTATACTGTTCATTCAGCTGTTCCAAGGTGAGACCAGGCCTGTTACTATACTGTTCATTCAGCTGTTCCAGGGTGAGACCAGGCCTGTTACTATACTGTTCATTCAGCTGTTCCAAGGTGAGACTAGGCCTGTTACTATACTGTTCATTCAGCTGTTCCAAGGTGAGACCAGACATGTTACTATACTGTTCATTCAGCTGTTCCAGGGTGAGACCAGGCCTGTTACTATACTGTTCATTCAGCTGTTCCAGGGTGAGACCAGGCCTGTTACTATACTGTTCATTCAGCTGTTCCAGGGTGAGACCAGGCCTGTTACTATACTGTTCATTCAGCTGTTCCAGGGTGAGACCAGACCTGTTACTATACTGTTCATTCAGCTGTTCCAGGGTCAGACCAGGCCTGTTACTATACTGTTCATTCAGCTGTTCCAGGGTGATACTAGGCCTGTTACTATACTGTTCATTCAGCTGTTCCAGGGTGAGACCAGACCTGTTACTATACTGTTCATTCAGCTGTTCCTGGGTGAGACCAGGCCTGTTACTATACTGTTCATTCAGCTGTTCCAGGGTCAGACCAGGCCTGTTACTATACTGTTCATTCAGCTGTTCCAGGGTGAGGCCTGTTACTATACTGTTCATTCAGCTGTTCCAGGGTGAGACCAGGCCTGTTACTATACTGTTCATTCAGCTGTTCCAGGGTGAGACCAGGCCTGTTACTATACTGTTCATTCAGCTGTTCCAGGGTGAGACCAGGCCTGTTACTATACTGTTCATTCAGCTGTTCCAGGGTGAGACTAGGCCTGTTACTATACTGTTCATTCAGCTGTTCCAGGTGAGACTAGGCCTGTTACTATACTGTTCATTCAGCTGTTCCAAGGTGAGACCAGGCCTGTTACTATACTGTTCATTCAGCTGTTCCAGGGTGAGACTAGGCCTGTTACTATACTGTTCATTCAGCTGTTCCTGGGTGAGACCAGGCCTGTTACTATACTGTTCATTCAGCTGTTCCAGGGTGAGACCAGGCCTGTTACTATACTGTTCATTCAGCTGTTCCAGGGTGAGACCAGGCCTGTTACTATACTGTTCATTCAGCTGTTCCAGGGTGAGACCAGGCCTGTTACTATACTGTTCATTCAGCTGTTCCAGGGTGAGACCAGGCCTGTTACTATACTGTTCATTCAGCTGTTCCAGGGTGAGACCAGGCCTGTTACTATACTGTTCATTCAGCTGTTCCAGGGTGAGACCAGGCCTGTTACTATACTGTTCATTCAGCTGTTCCAGGGTGAGACCAGGCCTGTTACTATACTGTTCATTCAGCTGTTCCAAGGTGAGACTAGGCCTGTTACTATACTGTTCATTCAGCTGTTCCAAGGTGAGACCAGGCCTGTTACTATACTGTTCATTCAGCTGTTCCAGGGTGATACTAGGCCTGTTACTATACTGTTCAATCAGCTGTTCCAGGGTGAGACCAGGCCTGTTACTATACTGTTCATTCAGCTGTTCCAGGGTGAGACTAGGCCTGTTACTATACTGTTCATTCAGCTGTTCCAGGGTGATACTAGGCCTGTTACTATACTGTTCATTCAGCTGTTCCAGGGTGAGACCAGGCCTGTTACTATACTGTTCATTCAGCTGTTCCAGGGTGAGACCAGGCCTGTTACTATACTGTTCATTCAGCTGTTCCAGGGTGAGACCAGGCCTGTTACTATACTGTTCATTCAGCTGTTCCAGGGTGATACTAGGCCTGTTACTATACTGTTCATTCAGCTGTTCCAGGGTGATACTAGGCCTGTTACTATACTGTTCAATCAGCTGTTCCAGGGTGAGACCAGGCCTGTTACTATACTGTTCATTCAGCTGTTCCAGGGTGAGACCTGTTACTATACTGTTCATTCAGCTGTTCCAGGGTGATACTAGGCCTGTTACTATACTGTTCAATCAGCTGTTCCAGGGTGAGACCAGGCCTGTTACTATACTGTTCATTCAGCTGTTCCAGGGTGAGACCTGTTACTATACTGTTCATTCAGCTGTTCCAGGGTGAGACCAGGCCTGTTACTATACTGTTCATTCAGCTGTTCCAGGGTGAGACCAGGCCTGTTACTATACTGTTCATTCAGCTGTTCCAGGGTGAGACCAGGCCTGTTACTATACTGTTCATTCAGCTGTTCCAGGGTGAGACCAGGCCTGTTACTATACTGTTCATTCAGCTGTTCCAGGGTGAGACCAGGCCTGTTACTATACTGTTCATTCAGCTGTTCCAGGGTGAGACCTGTTACTATACTGTTCATTCAGCTGTTCCAGGGTGAGACCAGGCCTGTTACTATACTGTTCATTCAGCTGTTCCAAGGTGAGACTAGGCCTGTTACTATACTGTTCATTCAGCTGTTCCAAGGTGAGACCAGGCCTGTTACTATACTGTTCATTCAGCTGTTCCAGGGTGAGACCAGGCCTGTTACTATACTGTTCATTCAGCTGTTCCAGGGTGAGACCAGGCCTGTTCGCCTTACTCTTCTTGTATAATTTGCTGAAGTGTAATTCTTCTGGGCCGAGGTAAGAGGAGCTCTGGGACAGAGACCACTCTGTCAGTATAGTTTATAAATGGCTGACAACAACAACAACAACAAAACAGCACTAACTTGAAGCTGTCATGTTGATATAGTGGCTACATTTCTAGTCAACTTTGTTTCTGTTTCACACAACCTTTCCAGGATGTGTGAGTGGAACAGCATCTTAACCAACCAATCACCAGCGGGCACGCCCATGTCTTGTGCCATTGTTCATATGAAAGCAATAGGCTGTATGCTGTTCACATTGTATAACCTGGATCTAACCTAAACCCATTGTATAACCTGGATCTAACCTAAACCCATCGTATAACCTGGATCTAACCTAAACCCATTGTATAACCTGGATCTAACCTAAACCCATCGTATAACCTGGATCTAACCTAAACCCATCGTATAACCTGGATCTAACCTAAACCCATTGTATAACCTGGATCTAACCTAAACCCATTGTATAACCTGGATCTAACCTAAACCCATTGTATAACCTGGATCTAACCTAAACCCATTGTATAACCTGGATCTAACCTAAACCCATTGTATAACCTGGATCTAACCTAAACCCATTGTATAACCTGGATCTAACCTAAACCCATTGTATAACCTGGATCTAACCTAAACCCATTGTATAACCTGGATCTAACCTAAACCCATTGTATAACCTGGATCTAACCTAAACCCATTGTATAACCTGGATCTAACCTAAACCCATTGTATAACCTGGATCTAACCTAAACCCATTGTATAACCTGGATCTAACCTAAACCCATTGTATAACCTGGATCTAACCTAAACCCATTGTATAACCTGGATCTAACCTAAACCCATTGTATAACCTGGATCTAACCTAAACCCATTGTATAACCTGGATCTAACCTAAACCCATTGTACAGACTAGGTCTAACCTAAACATATTGTACAGACTAGGTCTAACCTAAACCCATTGTACAGACTAGGTCTAACCTAAACACATTGTACAGACTAGGTCTAACCTAAACACATTGTACAGACTAGGTCTAACCTAAACCCATGTTTCTCTATTGTTTCCATGCTGTCAACATCGTACAATAACAGGTCTGTCTAAACTACGTTTTTCCTTCTCATGCAGGGGAAGACCCATCGTGACCTGATGGAGGAGGAAGGACCCTTCCAGAACATGGTGGACAAGATCCACAGTCCCACGGGGTCACAAACCGAGGTGGTGTAAGGGGGGTTAAGGGGTCGTTGCCACAGTGACCAGGGCCAAGCAGGAAGTTAGGTCATGACCGTTGACCCTGAATCTGAACCCGAGACTGACTGTGCTGTGTGCTCACAGTTGGAGAACAGTGAGACTGCACCTTCGTATGTGTGAGATTGTGTGTGTGTGTGTGTGTGTGGGGAATGGTGGTGTTATCTATTCAAAGCACATCAGCAGGGAAGGCAGGAGAGAAGGGCTCTCCTTTGCCAAGTCCAGGGTTTTGACAAGTCTATTATTCGACGGATGTTAAAGCCTAGCCTGCATCTTCATCCCATCACCACATGTTAAGTACAAGACATACCATTCGAGACAGCTAAAGACACAGAGGAGATCCACAATGATAGCCAACCCTCTAGGACCCTACAGAGCAAGAAAGTCACCCAAAGTCAACGACCAAGACGACCAAAAATTAAAGTAACTGTCGTAGTGTTTCCAGATTTCTATGAAAGTTTTCCTTCCTCCCCCCAAAAAACGTCATTATGTTAAAAAGCAGCTTTTGTGTGTTGGAGTGGTGTGGGCGTGTACTGGTTATTAAACATATGAATGGAGCAGACCGCTGATTGGCCATCTCATTCAGCTCAGGATGATGACCTCATCCTATATGAGGAAATAACAAGCATTTTTTTTAAATGGTCTGTTTGAGATCCACGTTTGAGGTGGGGGGGGGGTTTAAGTGTTTTTTGCTCCAGTTTATGATTTGACCACAAATACGAGTTCAGCTCACTTTTAAAGTTAATATTCTGTTTTCACTGGACAGTTACTTTAAAGATGTCAACAAAAGATCCAGCTACAACAGAAGAAGCCCCACATTTTAATGTAATTTACAGATTGTTTTTATTCGATGCCCTAATGCTTTGACTGCCTTTGTAGTGAAGTCCTCCTCCATTTGACTAAAAAACTGTTCACAACTTGCTGTGTAGTAATGATGTAATCAACATGTTGCCTGTGATAATGTCACCACTCACCAACATATTTTAAACCACAGCCAAGTGGCCATGATACTACTCTGTCTTGAAGGGGGGGGGCACCTGTACACACACCAATGTAAATAAAATAATCTACTTGCATTGAGCACAAGGTATTATTTCACTTGCCTAAAATGATGATGATGATGACGAATAAACAATTATCACGTAAGAAAAACAAACTGTCTGGTCTCATTTCAAAAGTACTGATGTTGAAATGAAGCTTATTAAAGTGTATAACGAGTGTTTGTGGTCAACGAAGAAAAACAAAATAAGCCATTTAAACATGTTTGTAGAAAATAACACTTTCATTGTGGAATGTAGAAGCAAGCAGGTACCCGGGCTACCGATGTGACACACAACCAGCAGTATAATAGATTTCAAGACTGTATTAATTGGGGCACAACGTAGCAAAAATGTTTTACAACGGAAAACGAAAACAAGCGTTTCTTATTTGACAGGTAAGTTTAGGTAATCTCTCCCCGTTTCAGTCAGATTTGTTCCATCTGGTGCCTAATGAACATGACCCAAATATAAAGGTGTGTACTCACTAGTAGGAACCAAATGGAAGTAAAAATGCTGAAATGTGGGAGGAAGGGACACACCTACATTTTGTCCAATAAGAAGTGCTTGTTTTTGTTTTTCTATTGCAAAACCTTTTACTACAGTTTATACTAATGAATACACCCCAGGTTGTAGAGCCCTTCTGGGGTGTATTCATTCTTGCAGCGGAAACAGTTTACCATTTAAGAACAAAATGGAAGCAAACAGGGCAAACGAAACAGGGAGGGACCTACCTTAATTTGTCTAATTTAAACAACAATTTTTTTGCTAAATGTTTTCTATTTGGAGTAAATGGAAACTTTTTGCAACAGACTCAATGTTTCGCAACAGGATCGGCGTAATGAATACACCCCTGGTCTTACCTGCGCCATGTTTGGACCCGGAGGCCTCCTTGTCAGCTTTGGACTTCTTCTTCTTGGAACCGCCCGACTCGGAGGCTGCAGGTCTCTTCTCGACCGTGGGCTGAGAGAGAGCCCTCTTCTTAAAGAGCTCCCGCTCTCTCAACAAGGCTGGGTCCATCCTGATACAACACAACAGTACAACGTTAGACGCTAGCTACAGAAAGACACAAATCCACCTGAAGGCAACACAATGTCAGGGTTGGGTCCATCCTCTAAGTCAACATATAGCGGCATTATTAGCTCCTCAAAGACTAAATCCAGCTGAAGTCAACACAAACAAATAAAGTTAGTAAACATAAACAAGCACAAAGTTGTTACACTTCTCAGTAGATATATGGGCTGAACAACGAGCAAACTATTATTTATTGAAGTCAATGGTTCAGACCTAGTTTGGGTGTTCACATACCATACAGCTTTTTATGATGCTCACACATTTCACATAACGTTAGCTAGCTAGGTTTACGTGGCTAATAAATGGTATCGCACTTGTCAAGTTGCTACTCTGATACCTAGGTAGTAAGTTGTCTGACACTTCTGCCAGTACATCTAAGTGACATCACATCTTATGAGTAACAAAAAATTAAACTGAAAGATGTATTTTAGTTCTCCTAGTTGCTATTAAAAAAACGAGTACGCTAGCTAGCTAGTCAGACAGCTTTTTGGGTTTGCTAGCATTTCAGCTAATTTAGCTAGCTTGATTATTTCTGGTTACCTTTTTTTCTTCAAATGTCTAATCCCCTCTTTTGGATGAACAAATATTTAAACATTTACTAGAAACACACGTTCATTAACCGTTCTGTTGGAACACTTATGCGATAGCTATTTGGGGCTTTTGTTTCTTTAATATCAAGCGAGCTTCTTGTCATCGTGCATTCTCCGACTTCCGCTCTTAGTTCGACTGATCGGTAGTCGACAGCTAATCCTTGATTGTGTAGGTGCGTTCCATCCGGACTAGCAGAGTTACGAAAAGCAAGATTGCCATGTCAGCCGGTTTCCAGAAATGTTGCTACTTTGAATACGATGTCGCGGGTGGAAATGTATTGGTCGCGGGTTTTTGGGCTACTTCTATTTTACACATCCGCCGCAATGGCATTTCTCTTGGGGGAAAAAAAAAAGATAGATATATTTCACTGTGACTTGCTGCGGCTGACTATCAGCCAGTGAGGCAGGCTGTTGCTGAGTGAGTGGTGGGGAGGTCCGTGTGTGTGTGTGTGTATATATGTGTGTGGAGAGAGCACTGCAGCAGGCAGCTGAGTCACGTGAGTGAATGAGCCATAGCAGCATGCGCGCACGTTGTGATAACTTCACACATATTTCTAACCATTTTTTAATAGAACATATCAAAGTACGTGCTATAACTGATGCGTATCAAGAAATAACAGCTACAAACCACTAGAAAACTACTTTAGGCGCACTAGCACTACAGCGAATTAGTTACATTTGGTCAGAGGTGGTTTAAACTGCAATCTAATGTCGACTTTACTTCTAAGGAAAACTGTATCAAGCAAAGGGTTTTACACATACTCAGTTATTGGGTCTGGAGCGCTGCACAAGTGGAACATTTTTAAATGGAAGTTATGGAACGCCCTCTGTGCTTTTGTTTTATGGGAAAAAGGTCCACAATGAAACTGACATTAAATGTAGAGAATGTAACATTTGCATACGTTGTCATCAAGTAGCCAATTCATATATATGCCATTGTAGGCTAAATATGTTGAAATGGTGACATTTGTGCCCCTTAGTTTAGCCAACCTGGAGCTGGCAAACCCGATTTAAAAAAGAATAGCCTATGACGTCAGTGTATTGTTGTTGTAGCCTTGTGTTACTATCTTGTTAGTTAGTTTACATCTTGCCTTCATTTTACCTGGGCTACTATCTGAAATGAGATGTAGTCCTATCAGGCGCTATAGTCTACCTGCGTCTAGCTAAGCAAACCATGGCAAAGTTGAATTAGCCTACAATCCATAAACCCAGATTTTAGTCAGTAACATATACCTATTGAAAAGAAAAGTCAATCTTACAAAATATACCATTTATAAAAGTTTGTATTCTTCACATCTGGCACATAGTGCCTACTAACGCACAATTGCCAGAAGATAGACAAAAACATTTTTAAAGTTCGTCCAAGTGTTTCTTGTTCAGAGATTTCTATTTCCTCTGTCCAACTTTCATCACTCAAACTCTCCCGTCGGATTGATCTGTAGTTATGCACATGCGCAAAAGGGATTTATTTACAATCAGCAGTCAAACGAGTTTAATGGACATCCATTGATAGAAAATGATCTGGCGAGTTTAATAAAGGCAAATCTTATTTTATCTTGCGACATATTCAAATTCCTTTATTATGTCACATTTGCTGGTAATAATTACTATTTTGATCGAAAACCCGAATTTTGCTTCTTATTTCCTCATTACAAGCTACGTCGATATTCCTTCTTAGCTAATTCACTTGATAACATTATGGGAAAATGGTTTATTGTATACATTTACATTTAAGTCATTTAGCAGACGCTCTTATCCAGAGCGACTTACAAATTGGTGCATTCACCTAATGACATCCAGTGGAACAGCCACTTTACAATAGTGCATCTAAATCTTTTAAGGGGGGGGGGCAGAAGGATTGCTTTATCCTAGGTATTCCTTGAAGAGGTGGGGTTTCAGGTGTCTCCGGAAGGTGGTGATTGACTCCGCTGTCCTGGCGTCGTGAGGGAGTTTGTTCCACCATTGGGGTGCCAGAGCAGCGAACAGTTTTGACTGGGCTGAGCGGGAACTGTACTTCCTCAGTGGTAGGGAGGCGAGCAGGCCAGAGGTGGATGAACGCAGAGCCCTTGTTTGGGTGTAGGGCCTGATCAGAGCCTATGACAACTCCTCTCTTGCTCAGATACAATTTGTATTTTTACTTAATTATCCATACTGGCTAATGATTATAACGACGATTCTGATCCTACCATTTATTCATACGTTGGTGTGCCCCTGGCCTGAGAGGATGGAAGTTAAATATGTAGATAGATGTAGAAGGCTATTGGTAACAAGCTAACGTTGCCCATGAATGGAAGTTATGCTACTTCCCGGCTCGAACCAGGGACTCTCTGCACACATCGACAACAGCCACCCTCAGAGCATCGTTACCCATCGCTCCACAAAAGCCGCGGCCCTTGCAGAGCAAGGGGAACAATTACTTCAAGGTCTCAGAGCGAGTGACGTCACCGATTGAAACGCTATTAGCGCGCACCACCGCTAACTAGCTAGCCATTTCAGATCGGTTACACTAGGACAACAAAAAAATAAAAGCGGGTACTGTATGACAGAGGGATAGACCATTTCATCAACATGAAAAAGAGGAGGATGACATTTGCTTTTCTCTACAAGTAGGGTGAGTCAACATGAGTTTCTACTTGCACGAACACACACAAAGCAGAACCATAGACATGGCTTCCCCAGTGATTTTACACACGCACCGTTACTGGAAATCGCACAGATTCGCACTCATCACGAGTTGATTCACGTGCAGCACCGTTGTGTAATCGTACTTTGACCCTCATCGCTCTCACTAGCATGTAAAAAAACAAAACAAGGTGGGATCGGAAGTGTTATGGAAAGAGGCAAAATAAAGACAGAACGCAAAGGCACATATTCTGGCGGTGGGGACTGGGAGGGAAGGGAGAAAAACATCAACATGGTACAGCCACAAAAGCATTACAAGGTGTTTTTCCTAGCAGTGATTGCTTTGCTGGTTGCCATTTGCGTGGCAGAAGTCCCCTGTAAGTAAAATTATGAATAGTTAATTAAATCCATCTGTGCTGGTTAAAAAAAAACTCCCAGGGCTAAGGTTAGTTAAACGTTCGCTAGCGAGTTAAACAATATGAAAACTCACTCTTTGTCTGAAACTTTATGCCACAAATGATTGAAATTACTAAATTTGGTGGTTTCATTTCCTCGTTTGGTCGTAAGAAGCGACAGACGTGGTAGTGACAACGGTAGCTAGCTAGCCACGTAATGTGTGCTGTGCTGTAGCTAATGCTAACTTGGAAATCTCCTATCAACTACAATAGTGTTTGGTTAACGTTACCTAGGCCATTGTCAACCACCGAAAAAACGCTGGTTTAGCTAACCGCCCTATATCACAGCAACGTTTAAACTTCCCGGCTCCTCGGGGCTATTTATTTTTTAAACTTCGAGGAGAAGCGGATTAATAAATCACATGATATCGGGAGTGTGACAGCCATAACGTCATGCCTCCCTCCCTCTATTGTGATTCA
>NC_092091.1:87525221-87547721 GCF_045679555.1 Salvelinus alpinus | reverse complement strand
TCAGCTCTTCCTCATAGGACTCCTCATCATCAACCCCAACTACTGCCAGGGACCACGTCAGTACACACACACGTACAGACGCACAGACACGTACAGACGCACAGACACGTACAGACGCACACACACATACAGACGCGCGCACAGACACACACACACACACGTACGTACGTACGTACGGACACACACACACACGTGCTCACTCCTTTACAATGTTTCACTCTTCTAATTTGTGTGTGTGTGTACGTGTGTGTGTGTGTTTGTGTGTACTACAGTATCATGGGACTCCCTGCGTATCCCTGGCGTGCTTCAGCGTCTGGCCTTCTCCTATCTGGTGGTGACCTCTCTGGACCTCTGTGTGGCCTGGAACAGCCTGGACAACCTTCCTGTGGTCAGAATACATCTCATTATACTGATATAACTACATGTAGAATGAACAGGACCTCTGTAAATAAACTGTTATTATACTGTTATAACACAAGTAATCATGTTATAACCATGTCTGGATCTGTGTGTGGTGAGAAACCACCTGGACAACCTACCCGTGGTCAGACCAGCCTTATGACCACGTCCCCGTGGTCAGACCAGCCTTATAACCATGTTATTACACTTCTAATCTAATATATGTGACAACAATGTCATGTAAAAATGTATCTCCAAATATATACTGTAACGCTCACATTGAGTACGGACGGTTACAGTCAGATCAGTATAATAGTTAGTTTAAAACGTTTACATTCTTAGCAAGAAGAACAATTTCCCTAATAATCCTGTTTACATGGACACATCTAAAATCAGGCTACCTGATGGGACTTTGATAAACGCAGAAAATCACCAATAAAAATGAACATTTTACCACAGCGACCATGTTATTATTTTTGTGAATCGTATTTGATTCTGAGTTTGGACACAAACTTTATATGTGTGAACTATTTCTAAGATGCATATTTAAAGTAGTTCTGAACTCTCTCGCGGGTAACGGGGAGGTTCGCTCGGCGGATGCTGGCACATGCTCAGATCAAATACACCTCTGGAACTTTAATCTGTTCACATGTCCTAATCATTTTAAAGATCAGAAAACCAGACGGAGGTTTACTTCGATTATTACGTTTTTTTACGCTGATTTAAGAGGAGCAGAGTAAGATGTTTTACATGACTATTACATAATCAACCTGCTGCCATTATCAGTTGAATATCTAATTATTAGTGTGTATGTAACCGTACTCATTGTCACATAACCATCTTCTGACACTCAACATCAGCTAACTGTGACATGGACTGTTCTAGATGTACGGAAGAGATTGTTTTCAGACAGAATTCACCCCATTTCCATTTCACTTGGTGTTAATGTTGAGCTGTCTGCTGGTCGGTGTTGTTTCCATAGTGACCAAAACGGTTGTTTTGTTTTGGTGTTATTTTTTAATTTTTTACCCAGGATGCTTGGTGGTACTCTGCTCGTGAGTTCCTGCTCTACTGGCCAGCCTGGCTGTGTGTGGTCGTCTTGGAAACCGTGTGGCTCTGTCTCACCTTCCTGCTCCCTGTTCCTGACTGCCCAAGGTGAGATGAGAGGGAAGACTATGGCCGTGAACACATTGAGACAACACAGTTTCAATGGGAGTCACAGGATGAATGACAACGGAGATGATTCCCCCCCCCCCCCCCCCCCCACCAGTCTGACTATTTACATATGCAACTCATCTGACAATAGTTGACTTGAGTTGTACTTTTGACGGACAAAAAACAGTTCATATATGATTTAATCCAAGTCCATGAGTCTGAGGGTGGCCGGAGGTGACAGGAAGTAGGAGATAACTAACACCTGACTCAAATCATCCACTAACCATCATCTTCTCTCTCCTCAGTGGTTATTTGGGCCCAGGTGGTATTGGGGACATGGGCCAGTACCCAAACTGCACTGGGGGAGCAGCTGGATATGTAGACCGCTGGTTACTGGGAGAGAACCACATCTACCAAACACCTTCCTCACGGGTGAGTTAAACGCCCACTTGTTTCAGGCAACAAAGAGAAAGAGACTTTCTGCAGGTGTGTTTTTTGGTTCGTAACGTGGCGTGTTCGTTCTTCAGGTGATCTACAAGTCTCACATGCCCTTTGATCCAGAGGGAGTCCTTGGCAGCATCAACTCTGTCTTCATGGCTTTCCTGGGACTACAGGTCACTGGAATTATCATTCACTATCTCGCTCTGTCGCTGTCTCTCTTGTCCCTTTCTCTGTTTCTCTCTTGTGTCTGTCTGTCTCGTTTCTCTGTGTCTCGGTCTCTCTGTGTCTGTCTGTCTCTGTTTCTCGGTCTCTCTGTCTCGGTCTCTCTGTCTCTGTTTCTCTGTGTCTCGGTCTCTCTGTCTCTGTCTCTCTGTCTCTGTTTCTCTGTGTCTCGGTCTCTCTGTGTCTGTCTGTTTCTCTCTCTGTGTCTCGGTCTCTCTGTGTCTGTCTCTGTTTCTCTCAACACTCCTTCTCTGCATCCAAACTAATCTGTGTTTCTCTCACATATTCCTTCTCTTTCCAGTTGTTCTGTTTCTACACTACTAGAGCGATGTGTGTAATTTGCAGACGTGGAGTTACTTGTTTCTGCTCGTCCTAACTGAATGGATCAGTCTAATGTAATAAATGGGATTAACTTTGAGGGGCCATTTTTTTGTCCCTGATCTCTGTATCCAGGCAGGAAAGATCCTCCTCCACTACAAGGATCAGCATTCCAGTATAATGGCCCGGTTCCTCATATGGAGCCTGGTTCTGGTGAGACGATCACATTGCTGTTTGTCATTACTGTATTAGCTTTTGGTATATAACCTTGGTCTGTCGCGTAAGCCTTGGTCTGTCGCGTAAGCCTTGGTCTGTCGCGTAAGCCTTGGTCTGTCGCGTAAGCCTTGGTCTGTCGCGGAGGCCTTGGTCTGTCGCGGAGGCCTTGGTCTGTTGCATCTTTTAATCAGACTCATATGACAACACAGAGACATAGCAGCATAGTATTTCTGCGTTCACCGTGCCTGTATTGTTCTTGTCAGCGTGATGTATCTAAATGTTTATCTTTCCAGGGAATCATATCAGCCACTCTGACCAAATGTTCACTGAATGAAGGCTTCATTCCCATCAACAAGAATCTATGGTAAGGAGACCAGACCACTTCATAATGCAGTTTAACACTCTCAGGGCCAGTTTCCTGGACACAGGTTCAATCTAGTCCTGGACTAAAGACCACTTTGAATGGAGACTTTTCATTGAGCATGTTTCTTAGTCCAGGACTAGTTTTAGGCTTTTCTGTGTGCGGGAAACTGGCCCTTGATATTTCCTAGTAGAGCCGGGACCATACTCGTTAGTGTCGTGGCAAGAAAACAGAACACAAAGCTGATTTACCTTCTTTAGGAAAACAGCCCTGATGTTGGAAACAAACATCATTATGTTGGAAACAAACATCATTATGATGGAAACAAACATCATTATGTTGGAAAACAGCCCTGATGTTGGAAACAAACATTATGATGGAAAACAGCCCTGATGTTGGAAACAAACATCATTATGTTGGAAAACAGCCCTGATGTTGGAAACAAACATCATTATGATGGAAAACAGCCCTGATGTTGGAAACAAACATCATTATGATGGAAACAAACAAACATCATTATGTTGGTAAACAGCCCTGATGTTGGAAACAAACATCATTATGTTGGAAAACAGCCCTGATGTTGGAAACAAACATCATTATGATGGAAAACAGCCCTGATGTTGGAAACAAACATCATTATGATGGAAAACAGCCCTGATGTTGGAAACAAACATCATTATGTTGGAAAACAGCCCTGATGTTGGAAACAAACATCATTATGATGGAAAACAGCCCTGATGTTGGAAACAAACATCATTATGATGGAAAACAGCCCTGATGTTGGAAACAAACAGCCCTGATGTTGGAAACAAACATCATTATGATGGAAAACAGCCCTGATGTTGGAAACAAACAGCCCTGATGTTGGAAACAAACATCATTATGATGGAAACAGCCCTGATGTTGGAAACAAACATCATTATGATGGAAAACAGCCCTGATGTTGGAAACAAACATCATTATGTTGGAAAACAGCCCTGATGTTGGAAACAAACATCATTATGTTGGAAAACAGCCCTGATGTTGGAAACAAACATCATTATAATGGAAAACAGCCCTGATGTTGGAAACAAACATCATTATGTTGGAAAACAGCCCTGATGTTGGAAACAAACATCATTATGATGGAAAACAGCCCTGATGTTGGAAACAAACATCATTATGATGGAAAACAGCCCTGATGTTGGGAAACAAACATCATTATGTTGGAAAACAGCCCTGATGTTGGAAACAAACATCATTATGATGGAAAACAGCCCTGATGTTGGAAACAAACATCATTATGATGGAAAACAGCCCTGATGTTGGGAAACAAACATCATTATGTTGGAAAACAGCCCTGATGTTGGAAACAAACATCATTATGATGGAAAACAGCCCTGATGTTGGAAACAAACATCATTATGATGGAAAACAGCCCTGATGTTGGAAACAAACATCATTATGATGGAAAACAGCCCTGATGTTGGAAACAAACATCATTATGTTGGAAAACAGCCCTGATGTTGGAAACAAACATCATTATGTTGGAAAACAGCCCTGATGTTGGAAACAAACATCATTATGTTGGAAAACAGCCCTGATGTTGGAAACAAACATCATTATGATGGAAAACAGCCCTGATGTTGGAAACAAACATCATTATGATGGAAAACAGCCCTGATGTTGGAAACAAACATCATTATGATGGAAAACAGCCCTGATGTTGGAAACAAACATCATTATGATGGAAAACAGCCCTGATGTTGGAAACAAACATCATTATGTTGGAAAACAGCCCTGATGTTGGAAACAAACATCATTATGATGGAAAACAGCCCTGATGTTGGAAACAAACATCATTATGATGGAAAACAGCCCTGATGTTGGAAACAAACAGCCCTGATGTTGGAAACAAACATCATTATGATGGAAAACAGCCCTGATGTTGGAAACAAACAGCCCTGATGTTGGAAACAAACATCATTATGATGGAAACAGCCCTGATGTTGGAAACAAACATCATTATGATGGAAAACAGCCCTGATGTTGGAAACAAACAGCCCTGATGTTGGAAACAAACATCATTATGATGGAAACAGCCCTGATGTTGGAAACAAACATCATTATGATGGAAAACAGCCCTGATGTTGGAAACAAACATCATTATGTTGGAAAACAGCCCTGATGTTGGAAACAAACATCATTATGTTGGAAAACAGCCCTGATGTTGGAAACAAACATCATTATGTTGGAAAACAGCCCTGATGTTGGAAACAAACATCATTATGATGGAAAACAGCCCTGATGTTGGAAACAAACATCATTATGATGGAAAACAGCCCTGATGTTGGAAACAAACATCATTATGTTGGAAAACAGCCCTGATGTTGGAAACAAACATCATTATGTTGGAAACAAACATCCTTATGATGGAAAACAGCCCTGATGTTGGAAACAAACAGCATTATGTTGGAAACAAACATCCTTATGATGGAAAACAGCCCTGATGTTGGAAACAAACATCATTATGTTGGAAAACAGCCCTGATGTTGGAAACAAACATCATTATGATGGAAAACAGCCCTGATGTTGGAAACAAACATAATTATGTTGGAAAACAGCCCTGATGTTGGAAACAAACATCATTATGATGGAAAACAGCCCTGATGTTGGAAACAAACATCATTATGTTGGAAAACAGCCCTGATGTTGGAAACAAACATCATTATGATGGAAAACAGCCCTGATGTTGGAAACAAACATCATTATGTTGGAAAACAGCCCTGATGTTGGAAACAAACATCATTATGATGGAAACAGCCCTGATGTTGGAAACAAACATCATTATGATGGAATCAAACATCATTATGATGTCATCCAGAGTCACTTGTATTTATTGTCCAAGCTGTAGCACCATGTGTTACATCCAGCAGGTTTTTAAAGCACCAAACAGTTTTGCTTCGTGTTTTATTTTGTTGCCATGGAATAAATGTAGCGATACTGGAATCATCAGTGCCCTAGTTCATAGTGTAGAATCATCAGTGCCCTAGTTCATAGTGTAGAATCATCAGTGCCCTAGTTCATAGTGTAGTGTGGAATAATCAGTGCCCTAGTTCATAGTGTGGAATCATCAGTGCCCTAGTTCATAGTGTAGAATCATCAGTGCCCTAGTTCATAGTGTAGTGTGGAATCATCAGTGCCCTAGTTCATAGTGTAGTGTGGAATAATCAGTGCCCTAGTTCATAGTGTAGAATAATCAGTGCCCTAGTTCATAGTGTGGAATAATCAGTGCCCTAGTTCATAGTGTGGAATAATCAGTGCCCTAGTTCATAGTGTGGAATAATCAGTGCCCTAGTTCATAGTGTGGAATAATCAGTGCCCTAGTTCATAGTGTGGAATAATCAGTGCCCTAGTTCATAGTGTGGAATAATCAGTGCCCTAGTTCATAGTGTGGAATAATCAGTGCCCTAGTTCATAGTGTGGAATAATCAACCTCTGAGTTGTCTGTCAGGTCTCTCTCCTACGTGACCACCCTGGCGTGTTTTGCCTGTCTGTCAGGTCTCTCTCCTACGTGACCACCCTGGTGTGTTTTGTCTATCTGTCAGGTCTCTCTCCTACGTGACCACCCTGGCGTGTTTTGTCTGTCTGTCAGGTCTCTCTCCTACGTGACCACCCTGGCGTGTTTTGTCTGTCTGTCAGGTCTCTCTCCTACGTGACCACCCTGGCGTGTTTTGCCTGTCTGTCAGGTCTCTCTCCTACGTGACCACCCTGGCGTGTTTTGCCTGTCTGTCAGGTCTCTCTCCTAAGTGACCACCCTGGTGTGTTTTGTCTATCTGTCAGGTCTCTCTCCTACGTGACCACCCTGGCGTGTTTTGTCTGTCTGTCAGGTCTCTCTCCTACGTGACCACCCTGGCGTGTTTTGTCTGTCTGTCAGGTCTCTCTCCTACGTGACCACCCTGGCGTGTTTTGTCTCTGTCAGGTCTCTCTCCTACGTGACCACCCTGGCGTGTTTTGTCTGTCTGTCAGGTCTCTCTCCTACGTGACCACCCTGGCGTGTTTTGTCTGTCTGTCAGGTCTCTCTCCTACGTGACCACCCTGGCGTGTTTTGCCTGTCAGGTCTCTCTCCTACGTGACCACCCTGGCGTGTTTTGTCTATCTGTCAGGTCTCTCTCCTACGTGACCACCCTGGCGTGTTTTGCCTGTCTGTCAGGTCTCTCTCCTACGTGACCACCCTGGCGTGTTTTGTCTGTCTGTCAGGTCTCTCTCCTACGTGACCACCCTGGCGTGTTTTGCCTGTCAGGTCTCTCTCCTACGTGACCACCCTGGTGTGTTTTGTCTATCTGTCAGGTCTCTCTCCTACGTGACCACCCTGGTGTGTTTTGCCTGTCTGTCAGGTCTCTCTCCTACGTGACCACCCTGGCGTGTTTTGTCTGTCTGTCAGGTCTCTCTCCTACGTGACCACCCTGGCGTGTTTTGTCTGTCTGTCAGGTCTCTCTCCTACGTGACCACCCTGGCGTGTTTTGTCTGTCTGTCAGGTCTCTCTCCTACGTGACCACCCTGGCGTGTTTTGCCTTGCTGCTTCTGGTGTCGATCTACTACACAGTAGATGTGAAGAGGTGGTGGTCTGGGGCGCCCTTCTACTACCCTGGTGAGAACCAGTTCTATGTCAGCAGCTCTGCTTTCTACATTTTTATATATAGAAATGTAACGCATAGATCTGACAACGATCCCTATTCTGCATGACAGGAGAATCACGTCTGTTCTAAACTATATACATTTCTATCTGAATGTTACGCAACTCCTGAACAAATCCCTCTGACCCCTTGTGCTCTATCCTGACCTTTGACCCTTTTCCAGGTATGAACTCCATCCTGGTGTACGTGGGCCACGAGGTTCTGGAGGAGTACTTCCCGTTCCGCTGGCGCATGGCCAACAGCCAATCCCACGCAGAGCACCTGACCCAGAACCTAGTGGCCACTTCCTGCTGGGTCCTCATCTCCTTCCTGCTGTACAGGAAGAACGTCTTCTGGAAGATCTAGAGGGCCAGGACGCGTTTCAATAAGTCTTTCTTCAAGTCCTCTACAGATTTAGGGGGAAGGTCTAAGGGGCCGGGCTGCGTCTCATAAGTGTTATCTCAAGTCTTTCTGAAGGATCTACTCTCTTCAATTCCTTGTGTCCTTTAACCAACGATCCACTGGGAGATGTCGAGCTGGGCCGTATCTCAATAGTCTCCTCAATTCCTTGTGTCCTGTAACCAACGATCCACTGGGAGATGTCGAGCTGGGCCGTATGTCAATAGTCTCCTCAATTCCTTGTGTCCTGTAACCAACGATCCACTGGGAGATGTCGAGCTGGGCCGTATGTCAATAGTCTCCTCAATTCCTTGTGTCCTGTAACCAACGATCCACTGGGAGATGTCGAGCTGGGCCGTATCTCAATAGTCTCCTCAATTCCTTGTGTCCTTTAACCAACGATCCACTGGGAGATGTCGAGCTGGGCCGTATCTCAATAGTCTCCTTAATTCCTTGTGCCCTTGAAGATCTTTGGCTGGGGTTGCATTTCACTTGCCTTTCATCAATTCCTTGTGTCCTTTCTCCAGCTTCCTTTTTAAAAAGGCATAGTGTAAAGCGTTTCCTCTCCTTGTTTCCTTTCCTCGTGCTCTCCTTGCTTGACGCTGATGTTTTGAGAAAGGGAACATAATCACTCAGGAAAAGGTTGGTCTGGGATTGTATCCAAGAGACACGGAAACTCAAACCATTTTTCTGCTCATACAAATCAAATGTTACTAGTCACATGCGCCGAATACCACAGTCACCTTTAGAGACTTACCCTTTGGGTCTAGACGGATGGACTGTCTGGCTGCGTACCTTTTGAGGATGGCTTTTGTGGAACATAGACTTGGATCTCCCCAATAGTGGCATTTGGCTCAAACTTATGGTGAAATGTTTACTGACGAGCCCCGTAACCAACAATACAGGTCAAGAAAATCGAGCTACTGGAAACAATGCTACAGGCTCTGGTCTACGCTACACTTTCACTATGGACACACAGTTCAGAGGTCACTGGGATGTGTGTGGGATCAAACTGGGCTTCACAACAAAAAGAATGGGAGTGTACAGCCAAACGGGTATGGAATAGTGTACCATTAGATAATACACGTGTTGATTCTCGTTTGTGCATGTACGAGCGCTTGCTTTCTTGGGACTGAAACGACCAATGCCAGACAGTTGAAATAACTTGTACTAATTAATGACGTTGTCTTTTTTTTTTTTTTTTTGCCAAAGTCATCAAGGAAATGAATGATGGATGAACCAACCGCCAACTAACTGTATGTGTATATTTCATGGGTCGTTCCACAAATTCAGTGCCTTTTTGAGAAGTGTAACTTGGTTAAAAAAAAGGGAAAAAAGTTTTATTTCACCTTATTTTCATATTCTGTCATAAAGAGCACATATTCTCCCATCTCAAAAGTACTACAGTAGGGGCCTGTTCAATGCCCAATAAAGTAACAGGGTTGATGATCTCATAAAGTAACAGGGTTGATGATCTCATAAAGTAACAGGGTTGATGATCTCATCGTAAACCCCATTGTGACGGGAGAAGGAAAGCTTGTGTGCAACAGGGAGTGGCAATTTTAAATGCAAGAATCACCAAAAATGTTTAATTGTTAAAAAAATGTCTAGCTTTTCTGTCTATGGGTAACAGGGTTGACTTGTAATGCTCGACACGCTCAGTCTTCCACCACAAAACGCCAGAAAATGGCCATAAAGAGTAAAACCAGCTCGCCTGCTTTTACATGATTTGACTATTAGATGTTCAATGTCTCTTGAAAAAGAATATTTAAAAATGAATAATTTTGCCCTATTAAAATGAGACTTCAGTTCACGTAACAGGGTTGACTTTAAAATGAGGGACAGGTAATTTAATCCCTAAATAATCTTTCGAAATGACTTTTTGTCAAAGTAGCAAAATAACTAGGGCTTCACAATGATGGTGAAAACTCGGGAGACGTTTTTGGGGGTTTTAAGTTTGTTAAAATCTTCCTAGAAGTCGGTGCGGGGGGGGGCGGCGTCTCAAAATGCTGAATTATGTCACTTTAGAAGTCTTTATTCATGTAAAAAAAAAAAAAATCAGATTGATTGAATTTTCTATGTGGTCTATATTAAAGTGCGCTTCATTTAATATAACAGGCTTTTTTTCTTTTCCTACTTAAAATATCAAAGGGATGCAGAAGGACCTTATTTTGTGGAATGACCCTCCATATGAACATACAGCATTGTGCCAAAACACTACAGAAGAAGAAACCACGTTTAAGTCCCAAATAGCACCATATTCCCTTTTATAGTGCACTACTTTTAACCAGAGCCATATGGGTCCTGGTCAAAAGGAGTGCACTACAAAGGGTACCATTTTAGGATGTAAATTAGGACTTTCCTTTAGGTAATTGTACTGTATGACATGTAAATGAGCACAAAGAATGGCAGGACACAGCTATTCATGCAACACAATGATGATTTATACCAGATTCAGACAACTGTAAACTTCTGTTACTGTATCGTACTCAGTCCTTTGCCCAAGTACTAGTATTTATGTTTTTAACGGTGTGGTTAATGAATTAAACTGTAAAAATTATAATATATCGACCTAAGCTCATGCAAATAATGTGATGTGTACTTTTCATCGTTGTGAATAAATTGTATCAATATCTTTTTAAATGCGACCAAAGATGACTAGCAGTGCTATTTGATACAGTTACCCAAATAAAAAACGAATTAAATAAATAGGAAAATGTATTCTCTCACTGCTGTTATTCACTCAGGGTAAGACCCACTGGGCATACACTGGTTGAATCAATGTTGTTACCACGTCATTTCAATTAAATTACTTTGATACCAACGCGCAATAGACGTTGAATTGACGTCTGTGCTCAGTGGGGAGCGTCTGCTAAATGACTAAAATGTAAATAAATTTTGTGCCAAATGGCACCCTATTCCCTATATATAGTGCACTACTTTAGACCAGAGCCCTATGGCACCCTATTCCCTATATAGTGCACTACTTTAGACCAGAGCCCTATTGGTCCTGGTCAGAAGTAGCAGGCTACTCTATATAGTGAATAAAGCCCTATTGGTCCTGGTCAGAAGTAGCAGGGTACTCTATATAGTGAATAAAGTCCTATTGGTCCTGGTCAGAAGTAGCAGGCTACTCTATAAAGCCCTATTGGTCCTGGTCAGAAGTAGCAGGGTACTCTATATAGTGAATAAAGCCCTATTGGTCATGGTCAGAAGTAGCAGGCTACTCTATATAGTGAATAAAGCCCTGTTGTTCCTAGTCAGAAGTAGCAGGGTACTCTATATAGTGAATAAAGCCCTGTTGGTCCTGGTCAGAAGTAGCAGGCTACTCTATATAGTGAATAAAGCCCTATTGGTCCTGGTCAGAAGTAGCAGGGTACTCTATATAGTGAATAAAGCCCTGTTGGTCCTGGTCAGAAGTAGCAGGGTACTCTATATAGTGAATAAAGCCCTATTGGTCATGGTCAGAAGTAGCAGGCTACTCTATATAGTGAATAAAGCCCTGTTGTTCCTAGTCAGAAGTAGCAGGGTACTCTATATAGTGAATAAAGCCCTGTTGGTCCTGGTCAGAAGTAGCAGGCTATTCTATATAGTGAATAAAGCCCTATTGGTCCTGGTCAGAAGTAGCAGGGTACTCTATATAGTGAATAAAGCCCTATTGGTCCTGGTCAGAAGTAGCAGGCTACACTATATAGTGAATAAAGCCCTGTTGGTCCTGGTCAGAAGTAGCAGGCTACTCTATATAGTGAATAAAGCCCTGTTGGTCCTGGTCAGAAGTAGCAGGGTACTCTATATAGGGAATAAAGCCCTGTTGGTCCTGGTCAGAAGTAGCAGGCTACTCTATATAGTGAATAAAGCCCCATTGGTCCTGGTCAGAAGTAGCAGGGTACTCTATATAGTGAATAAAGTCCTATTGGTCCTGGTCAGAAGTAGCAGGCTACTCTATATAGTGAATAAAGCCCTATTGGTCCTGGTCAGAAGTAGCAGGGTACTCTATATAGTGAATAAAGCCCTGTTGGTCCTGGTCAGAAGTAGCAGGGTACTCTATAAGGTGAATAAAGCCCTGTTGGTCCTGGTCAGAAGTAGCAGGGTACTCTATATAGGGAATTGGGGCGACAGCGTAGCCTAGTGGTTAGAGCGTTGGATTAATAACTGAAAGGTTGTAAGATCAAATCCTTGAGCTGACAAGGTACAAATCTGTCGTTCTGCCCCTGAACAAGGCAGTTAACCCACTGTTCCTAGGCCATCATTGAAAATAAGAATTTGTTCTTAACTGACTTGCCTAGTTAAATAAATAAAAATAGAGTTCAATTTACATCCTGACATTCTTTTCCTTTTGTTGTTGTTGTTTTAGACATTTGAACATTCCATGTGATTCCTTTAAATTATTTTATTTTAATTAAAGGTACTCTCTTACATGTGATCTGTTTGCGTATAGTCCTTGTGCCGTTTTGTTCTTACTTTACAACGTTGTTTCCATCAACTAGTGACAAAAGCTGTTGTTTAGTTGAATCGGGTGTGTTTGTGCTGGGCTGGAACCAAAATGTGCACACCCAGTGGGATTTATTGAGAAGCACTGGGCTTCTATGTTATATGTGTGCCATCTAGTGAACGCAACTACAAAATAATATTAATCTAGTTCGCTTAATTTGAAATGCGGTATAGTTTTAACAGTGAGTTGTTTTTGTAATCTAGCAAATTGTATTCTCGGCTCACAGGGTTATTAACTAACTCTGGCCCCTCCAACACCTCTTCACTGGTAAATGCAAACCAATATCATCTTCACTTTATGAATAACATTTTAATCTACAGTTTAGGTTACAATTATGCTGTGAGGTGTATCTTCACTCCTAAAGCAACCACTCTACTGTAGTTTATGACTTTATAAAAGCGTGGGAATCGAGTTACAGTTTCACCTTGTGGGAAGAAAAAAAAACGAGCATAATCTCGCGATAGGTCGAGTCCAACCTCATTCTTGTCTATTGTGAGAGTTTTTCTATTCTCGCGCGATTTCGCAACTTTCCCACGTCTGTTGTGGAGTCTGCCCCCTGTCCGCCTCTCCTCCCCCTTTTTCTACTCTCGTTTATATTTTTTCCCCCGTCGGGGTTCTGTTAGTTCTGTTGTCCCAGCGGCGGTGGGAATGGATTTGGGATCTCGCGATAGTTGGGGCTTAGAGTTCCAGTCGAAAATGGCGCCCGTTGTGACGGGGTAAGTGTTGAAATTCAGAGCAAAAAAATGAAGGAAGAACCGTTTAAAAAAGTTCACTTTCTTTGTTTGGGTAACTAGTTTCCTAACCACTTTGTTGAACTCGTTTTTGTTCCCAGATAGCTTTGAAAGTGCTTTATTAATTGGCGTCGCGCACTTATTGCTACTTTTGTGTTAATGTTAGTGCGGTGTGTAACGTTAGCTAGCCACAACGAAAAGTTAGCCAAATAACGTTACCCAACTACCTATTTTTTTCGCCAGTAATGATATAACTAACTAGTTACTTATTTTAGCTACATTTTATGGCTAGCTCACCTAGCCATTATGTGTATGCTGAGTTCAATTAAACAATGTTTTATATTTGTTCAATGTTACCTATTTCCTTTACAAATCATGTAAAGTAACAAAGACAGTATTGCTCGCATTTGTCGGTTAAAACTGGCACACAAAGTTTAAAAACTAACGTTACTGATCGAATCGTTCACTTATCACCTGCAGCAGAATTCTAAGCTACTGTTTAGTAGAGTGGGTTTTTTCATGGCAACACTCACCTGTTAATAATCAGCATGTTTCAGATTGCTAGAATTGTGACAACTTAATAATTGAACGTTATCTAGTATAATGGTGGTGAGCTGATAGAAAAGTACATTTTTTTGTTTTCTTAAACAGGAAGTTTGGTGAGCGAGCTCCACCGCAGCGCCTAACACGGTAAGGAAACGTTCCCACCACAAGTTTCATAACTCATAAATCTCATTTAAACTGTTACATCAAACATGAGAAACATGTAGCTTCCACCTCCACAGCGTTTGTATTACTAAGGTGTAAAACCACTTATCCACATTCATTTATTCCACTCTATCATAAGATTTCTTCACAGCCGTTTCTATAAAGGCACACCATTCATACTGCTATAATCAATAGTGTATCTGTGACGATTCCATAGGTTCCACTGTATGACGTAAATCAACAACTCAAGTGTCTAAAAGCATTTTTTTATTTAATTTATTTAACCCGGCAAGTCAGTTAAGTATAAATTCTTATTTACAATGACGGCCTACCGGGGGATAACTGCCTTGTTCAGGGGCAGAACCACAGATCTTTGTACCTTGTCCGTTCGGGGATTCGATCTAGCAACCTTTAGGTTACTGGCCCAACGCTCTAACCACTAGGCTACCTGCCTCCCCAAATTCGCCGTCATATTTGACGTTGTCGCCAGAATGTTGTTTGATTCTGTTCAATAAATGTTGTCTGAACGTTGTGTGTTTTTCCCCCTATAGAGAGGCTATGAGAAACTACCTGAAGGAGAGGGGAGACCAGACCTTACTCATACTACACGCTAAAGTTGCACAGAAGTCTTACGGCAATGAGAAGAGGTATGAGAGAAAGAACGTTATTCATGTTGTCTTTTCTGTAGTTGATAGTGTGTGTGTATTCATGGTGTGTCTGTAGTTGATCGTGTGTGTGTATTCATGGTGTCTCTGTAGTTGATAGTGTGTGTATTCATGGTGTCTCTGTAGTTGATAGTGTCTGTATTCATGGTGTCTCTGTAGTTGATAGTGTGTGTGTATTCATGGTGTCTCTGTAGTTGATAGTGTCTCTGTAGTTGATAGTGTGTGTATTCATGATGTGTCTGTAGTTGATAGTGTGTGTATTCATGGTGTCTCTGTAGTTGATAGTGTGTGTATTCATGGTGTGTCTGTAGTTGATAGTGTGTGTGTATTCATGGTGTCTCTAGTTGATAGTGTCTCTGTAGTTGATAGTGTGTGTATTCATGGTGTGTCTGTAGTTGATAGTGTGTGTATTCATGGTGTGTCTGTAGTTGATAGTGTGTGTGTATTCATGGTGTCTCTGTAGTTGATAGTGTGTGTATTCATGGTGTCTCTGTAGTTGATAGTGTGTATTCATGGTGTCTCTGTAGTTGATAGTGTGTGTGTATTCATGGTGTCTCTGTAGTTGATAGTGTGTGTGTATTCATGGTGTCTCTGTAGTTGATAGTGTCTCTGTAGTTGATAGTGTGTGTATTCATGGTGTGTCTGTAGTTGATAGTGTGTATTCATGGTGTCTCTGTAGTTGATAGTGTGTGTGTATTCATGGTGTCTCTGTAGTTGATAGTGTGTGTGTATTCATGGTGTCTCTGTAGTTGATAGTGTGTGTGTGTTCATGGTGTCTCTGTAGTTGATAGTGTGTGTGTGTGTATTCATGGTGTCTCTGTAGTTGATAGTGTGTGTGTATTCATGGTGTGTCTGTAGTTGATAGTGTGTGTGTATTCATGGTGTGTCTGTAGTTGATAGTGTGTGTGTGTATTCATGGTGTCTCTGTAGTTGATAGTGTCTCTGTAGTTGATAGTGTGTGTATTCATGGTGTGTCTGTAGTTGATAGTGTGTATTCATGGTGTCTCTGTAGTTGATAGTGTGTGTGTATTCATGGTGTCTCTGTAGTTGATAGTGTGTGTGTATTCATGGTGTCTCTGTAGTTGATAGTGTGTGTGTATTCATGGTGTCTCTGTAGTTGATAGTGTGTGTGTATTCATGGTGTCTCTGTAGTTGATAGTGTGTGTGTGTGTATTCATGGTGTCTCTGTAGTTGATAGTGTGTGTGTATTCATGGTGTGTCTGTAGTTGATAGTGTGTGTGTGTGTATTCATGGTGTCTCTGTAGTTGATAGTGTGTGTATTCATGGTGTGTCTGTAGTTGATAGTGTCTGTATTCATGGTGTCTCTGTAGTTGATAGTGTGTGTGTATTCATGGTGTGTCTGTAGTTGATAGTGTGTGTGTGTGTATTCATGGTGTGTCTGTAGTTGATAGTGTGTGTGTATTCATGGTGTGTCTGTAGTTGATAGTGTGTGTATTCATGGTGTCTCTGTAGTTGACAGTGTGTGTGTTCATGGTGTCTCTGTAGTTGATAGTGTCTGTATTCATGGTGTGTCTGTAGTTGATAGTGTGTGTGTTCATGGTGTCTCTGTAGTTGATAGTGTGTGTGTATTCATGGTGTGTCTGTAGTTGATAGTGATACCTGATGGACTGTACTAACCATATGTCTGTCCTGCAGGTTTTTCTGCCCCCCTCCCTGTATCTATCTGATGGGCTGTGGCTGGAAGAAGAAGAGCGAGGAGATGGAGAGAGAAGGTTGTTCAGAGCAGGAGGCTCAGCCCTGTGCCTTTATAGGGATAGGAAACAGTGACCAGGAGATGCAGCAGCTCAACATAGAGGGGAAGGTAAGGGACAACACACACACACACACACTCAGTCACTCAGTCACACACACTCAGTCACTCAGTCACACACACACACACTCACACTCAGTCACACACACACACACTCAGTCACACACACACACACTCAGTCACACACACAGACACGCTGACTGAAACCCACACATCCTCATTTTCTCTCCTCAGAATGTCTGCAAGGGTAAAACACACACACACACACACACACACACACACACACACACACACACACACACACACACACACACACACACACACACACACAGAGGCAGAAATACACAGTGAAACACACACCCCTCGGCCTTTCCCCACAGAACTTCTGCATGACTGAATATCCTGTGTATACAGACTCAAATGACCTCTCCTTCTCTCCCCCTCTCTCTCTCCTTCTCGCTCTTCTTCTCTCTCCCCCTTTCTCATTCTCCCCCCCTCTCCTTCTGTCTCTCCCTCCTCTCTCTCTCTCTCTCCCTCCATCTCTCTCCCTCCATCTCTCTCCCTCCATCTCTCTCTCCCTCCATCTCTCTCTCCCTCCATCTCTCTCTCTCTCCATCCATCTCTCTCTCTCTCCCTCCATCTCTCTCTCTCTCCCTCCATCTCTCTCTCTCTCCCTCCATCTCTCTCTCTCTCCCTCCATCTCTCTCTCTCTCCCTCCATCTCTCTCTCTCTCCCTCCATCTCTCTCTCTCTCCCTCCATCTCTCTCTCTCTCTCCCTCCATCTCTCTCTCTCTCTCTCCCTCCATCTCTCTCTCTCTCTCTCTCTCCCTCCATCTCTCTCTCTCTCTCTCTCTCCCTCCATCTCTCTCTCTCTCTCTCTCTCCCTCCATCTCTCTCTCTCTCTCTCCCTCCATCTCTCTCTCTCTCTCCCTCCATCTCTCTCTCTCTCTCTCTCCCTCCATCTCTCTCTCTCTCTCCCTCCATATCTCTCTCTCTCTCCCTCCATATCTCTCTCTCCCATCTCTCTCTCCCTCCATATCTCTCTCTCGTTCTCTCCCTCCCTCCTCTCTCTCTCGTTCTCTCCCTCCATCTCTCTCTCTCTCTCTCTCTCTCTCTCGTTCTCTCCCTCCTCTCTCTCTCTCTCCCTCCTCTCTCTCTCTCTCCCTCCTCTCTCTCTCTCTCCCTCCTCTCTCTCTCTCTCCCTCCTCTCTCTCTCTCTCCCTCCTCTCTCTCTCCCTCCCCCCCAGGACTTCTGCACAGCTAAGACTCTATACATCAGTGACAGTGACAAGAGGAAACACTTCATGCTGTCAGTCAAGATGTTCTATGGTAACAGTACAGACATCGGCGTCTTCCTTAGTAAGAGGATCAAAGTTATCTCTAAACCTTCCAAGAAGAAACAGTCTCTGAAGAACGCTGACCGTGAGTATGGAGAGGAACACGCATGACTAGGACCGCACACACACACATTTACACACACACATTTACACACACACATTTGCACAGTAATGGATAATACATGTTTATTAGAGTATCTGATATTTAAAATATTTTGTAGCCCAAAACAAGTACTTGTATTTGAATGGTTATTTGTAAAAGACCAAATAGTATACAAGATTTTCAAATACCTGTTTTTTTAAAATACATTAAAATATTCAACTACTTTTCTTTTCAAATAAAATATATCTGAATGCTTTAAGTGTATGTGAACAGAATTGAGATGTTTTAAATAGTATTTGGACCCATGTCTGTCACACGCACACACACAGGATGCTCTCACCACATTTCGAGCAGATTTCCGGTTACATAGAACTGACTGAGTATTCAACACACACACACACACACACACGCTTGATGCGCAATGGTACGGTTTTCCTGAGTGGTTTCGGGACAAAGGTCTTTTTTTACGAGCTGTGTCGTAACTCTGCTTTTTTTATTTGACAATGATCAACTTGAAAGTGTGGTCTCATTCATTATCTCTTAATGAATGCTGATCTAACTTTCTCTCCCTCACTCCCTCCCTACTCCCTACTCTCTCCATCTCTCCCTCACTCCCTACTCTCTCCCTCACTCCCTACTCTCTCCCTCACTCCCTACTCTCTCCCTCACTCCCTACTCTCTTTGTCTCTGTCTCTCTAGTGTGTATAGCGTCAGGGACCAAGGTTGCGTTGTTTAACCGGTTGCGTTCTCAGACCGTCAGTACCCGCTACCTACACGTGGAGGGAGGGAACTTCCATGCCAGTTCACAACAGTGGGGAGCCTTCTACATACACCTCTGTAAGTTACCTCCCCTCCATCATCTGTCTTTCTATTTTTTTTTCTGCCTTCTGTGATTCCTCTCCTCTTTTCCGTTCGGCCCGGTCCCCCTCTTCCGTTCGGCCCGGTCCCCCTCTTCCGTTCGGCCCGGTCCCCCTCTTCCGTTCGGCCCGGTCCCCCTCTTCCGTTCGGCCCGGTCCCCCTCTTCCGTTCGGCCCGGTCCCCCTCTTCCGTTCGGCCCGGTCCCCCTCTTCCGTTCGGCCCGGTCCCCCTCTTCCGTTCGGCCCGGTCCCCCTCTTCCGTTCGGCCCGGTCCCCCTCTTCCGTTCGGCCCGGTCCCCCTCTTCCGTTCGGCCCGGTCCCCCTCTTCCGTTCGGCCCGGTCCCCCTCTTTCGTTCGGCCCGGTCCCCCTCTTTCGTTCGGCCCGGTCCCCCTCTTCCGTTCGGCCCGGTCCCCCTCTTCCGTTCGGCCCGGTCCCCCTCTTCCGTTCGGCCCGGTCCCCCTCTTCCGTTCGGCCCCTCTTCCGTTCGGCCCCTCTTCCGTTCGGCCCGGTCCCCCTCTTCCGTTCGGCCCGGTCCCCCTCTTCCGTTCGGCCCGGTCCCCCTCTTCCGTTCGGCCCGGTCCCCCTCTTCCGTTCGGCCCGGTCCCCCTCTTCCGTTCGGCCCGGTCCCCCTCTTCCGTTCGGCCCGGTCCCCCTCTTCCGTTCGGCCCGGTCCCCCTCTTCCGTTCGGCCCGGTCCCCCTCTTTCGTTCGGCCCGGTCCCCCTCTTTCGTTCGGCCCGGTCCCCCTCTTTCGTTCGGCCCGGTCCCCCTCTTCCGTTCGGCCCGGTCCCCCTCTTCCGTTCACTGTTTCCTTAATATCTTCACTTTCGTCCTCTGTTTCAGCCAATCATGTTGTTTATCTGTTGATTATGCTGCATTACCATGGTGATGTCGAAGTCAATGACACCAAGACTTCAGATATAGATATATAGCATCATATAGAGGGTTGTTATAGTAACTATATATCAACTCCATTATGGTAGAGCTGATTTCAGTTATTAAATATATATCCTACAGTAATGACTAACACTCTGATGCATCATATGGTAACTATCAGTTATTAAAACCTCTCTGGTACAAGTGGGAAGCTAGCGTCCCACCTCGACAACAGCCAGTGAAATTGCATGGCGCCAAATTCAAAACAACAGAAATCCCATAATTAAAGTTCCTCAAACATACAAGTATTTTTCACCATTTTAAAGATAAACTTCTTGTAAATCCAACAACAGTGTCCGATTGCAAATAGACTTTACTGCGAAAGCACACCAAACGATTGTTAGGTCAGTACCTAGTCACAGAAAAACACAGCCATTTTTCCAGCCAAAGAGGAGTCACAAAAAGCAGAAATAGAGATAAAATGAATCACTAACCTTTGATAATCTTCATCAGATGGCACTCATAGGACTTCACGTTACACAATACATGTATGTTTTGTTCGATAAAGTTCATATTTATATCCAAAAAGTCTCAGTTTACATTGGTGCGTTATGGTCAGAAATGTATTGTCTCAAACAAACATCTGGTGAAAGTGCAGAGCCACATCAAGTTACAGAAATACTCATCATAAACATTGATAAATGATACAAGTGTCAAGTATGGAATTATAGATAAACTTCTCCTTAATGCCATCGCTGAGTCAGATTTCAAAAATGCTTTATGGCGAAAGCACCCTTTGCGATTATGTTAGGTCAGCTCCTAGCCACAGAAACCCATACAGCCATTTTCCAAACAAGAAGAGGTGTCACAAAAGTCAGAAATAGCGATTAAATTAATCACTTACCTTTGATCTTCATCTGGTGGCACTCCCAGGTCTCCATGTTAGACAATAAATGTTTGTTTTGTTCGATAATGTCCCTCTTTATGACCAAAAGCCTCCTTTTTTTTATTAGCGCGTTTTGTCCAGTAATCCGATTGCAGAAGGCGCGTGCACTAATTCCAGACAAAGTCCAATAAAAGTACGTAGAAACATGCCAAACGATGTTTAAAATCAATCCTCCGGTTGTTTTTGTCATAAATAATCAATAATATTTCAACCGGACAAAAGCTTCGTCAATAGGAAAGGAGAAACAAGAAAGGCGTTCACGATCAGACGCATAGCTGATGAATGGAAATTTCCACTGACCACTGATTGAAAGTGTGCTATATCTCCCTCATTTTTCAGAGTAAAAGCCTGAAACAATGCCTAAAGACTGGTCACGTGTAGAGGAAGCCATAGGGATCGTGAACTGGGTCCTAAGTCTTTGTATGGTGGATAGGCTTACAATGGAAAAACAGCCTTTCAAAATAATAGTACTTCCTGGTTGGATTTTCCTCGGGTTTTTGCCTGCCATATCAGTTATGTTATACTCACAGACATTATTTTAAATGTTTTGGAAACTTTAGAGTGTTTTCTATCCAAATCTACTAATTATATGCATATCCTATCTTCTGGGCCTGAGTAGCAGGCAGTTTAATTTGGACACACTTTTCATCCAAAATTCCGAATGCTGCCCCCTACCCTAGTGAAGTTAAATATATTTCCTACAGTAATAACTAACTCTCTTATGCATCATATGGTAACTCAGTTATTAAATGTATTTCCTACAGTAATAACTCTCTGAAGCATCATATGGTAACTCGGTTATTAAATGTATTTCCTACAGTAATAACTAACTCTCTGCATCATATGGTAACTCAGTTATTAAATGTATTTCCTACAGTAATAACTCTGAAACATCATACGGTAACTCAGTTATTAAATGTATTTCCTACTGTAATAACTCTCTGAAACATCATATGGTAACTCAGTTATTAAATGTGTTTCCTACAGTAATAACTCTCTGAAACATCATATGGTAACTCGGTTATTAAATGTGTTTCCTACAGTAATAACTAATATGATTCTCTCCCCTGTAGTGGAGGAGGAAGAGCCAGAAGGGGAGGAGTTTGCAGTGAGGGATGGATACATCCACTACGGTCAGACTGTCAAACTGGTCTGTTCTGTCACTGGTATGGCACTGCCTAGACTGGTACGTACCAACGTGTCTCACCTCTACCTACTACCAACGTGTCTCACCTCTCTACCTACAGGTCTGTCTCCTGTTCCTACATATTCACCTCTCTACCTACAGGTCTGTCTCCTGTTCCTACATATTCACCTCTCTACCTACAGGTCTGTCTCCTGTTCCTACATATTCACCTCTCTACCTACAGGTCTGTCTCCTGTTTCTACATATTCACCTCTCTACCTACAGGTCTGTCTCCTGTTCCTACATATTCACCTCTCTACCTACAGGTCTGTCTCCTGTTCCTACATATTCACCTCTCTCTACCTACAGGTCTGTCTCCTGTTGCTACATATTCACCTCTCTACCTACAGGTCTGTCTCCTGTTCCTACATATTCACCTCTCTACCTACAGGTCTGTCTCCTGTTTCTACATATTCACCTCTCTACCTACAGGTCTGTCTCCTGTTCCTACATATTCACCTCTCTACCTACAGGTCTGTCTCCTGTTCCTACATATTCACCTCTCTCTACCTACAGGTCTGTCTCCTGTTCCTACATATTCACCTCTCTCTACCTACAGGTCTGTCTCCTGTTCCTACATATTCACCTCTCTCTACCTACAGGTCTGTCTCCTGTTCCTACATATTCACCTCTCTACCTACAGGTCTGTCTCTCCTGTTCCTA
>NC_092091.1:87475221-87520221 GCF_045679555.1 Salvelinus alpinus | reverse complement strand
TATAACACTTTTTGTTACCAAATAGTTTTATTTTTTATTTGAGAGTGATAATTCTGAGGAGATTGAGTTACGTGATTCAGGCTGCGTCTCAATCGTCTAAACTGGATTCCTCCCTTATTAGTGTGAAAGAGTGAAGCAACCTCGGGGTGCTTGTGCAAGTCTTAAAGTCTAGAAAAGGTCACGGTTGTAAGTTATCCGAATAGGGCAAGAGTTGAACAAGTGAAAGCAAACTCGCAGTAGGTTATCTCTATCTACCCCATCTCTTTTCACCTTCTCTGTCCTGTCCAGATTAAGGAGAGGAAATTAGGCTCGGGGTAAAGGGAGGAGGGAAGCCATTTTTAGACGGTTGAGATGCACCCCATAATCTCAACCAGTTTCTACAGCAACCTTAAATCTTCCTGGCCAATCGCCTTAAATCGATCAGTCTCTCACCAGACCTTTTAGAAGAAAATAAAAAAAATTGTACTTTATTTTTCCTTTCTATGTTGTGTGTATATAAGGTTGTCGTTTTCTGAAACTGTCCTAAAAGAGTGTTTGGTCGACACTCGTTAAAGCCAAGGCCTGGGAATGATAAATCATGTCATTGGTCTGTCTCAAATTACACCCGGTTTCCTAAATAGTGCACTACTTTTGACCAGGGCCCTCCTATGGGGGGATACTAAATAGTGCACTACTTTTGACCAGGGCCCTCCTATGGGGATCCTAAATAGTGCACTACTTTTGACCAGGGCCCTCCTATGGGGGGATCCTAAATAGTGCACTACTTTTGACCAGGGCCCTCCTATGGGGGGATCCTAAATAGTGCACTACTTTTGACCAGGGCCCTCCTATGGGGGGATCCTAAATAGGGATTGGGGTGCCATTTGGGATGCAGGAGTTGTTTTTTACACTACCGTTCGGGCTCATTCCCAAATCGGCTCCTAGCACCTTGCCACCAGTAGACGTTTGTGTAAATCTGAGAGGATTGGACAAGAATTAACAATATGTTAATCACCCTTCTAGCCTTGGGGTAATTCATGCCATTTTGATTACTTAGCGCATACTATCTAGGGGTCATTTGCTTACCTAGTGCACACTATCTAGGGGTCATTTGCTTACCTAGGTGCACACTATCTAGGTGCTAGGGATTGGTTTGGGACTGGGCCAGAAGTCTTTTTTTTAAACAAAGAGCTTTAAAAAATGCCACTACTGCCTTTTAGCTTGTAACACTTCCAACCAGCTCCCCTTCTTATCTAATGAAGCCGTAGCATCAAACACAAATCACATACGTCGCTAAGCTAACAGCCCACTACACTGTACATTTTTAATTAGCTAAAGCTTCATTGGAATTCAATTGGCTAAGCTAATGGCTAATGCTACAATGTAATTATATGAGTGAAGCTAAGCTGAAGCTAATGCTACTATGTAGTTCTATTAGTGAAGCTAATGCTACAATGTAATTCTAGTAGTGAAGCTAATGCTAATATGTAATTAATGTCACTTGGCTACAGCTAAACTGAATTGAAAATCACGTTGCCTTTAAAAACCACTCCTTAGCAAGAGACTGTTTTCTGTCTCACCACTGTGTCTTCTCACAAAGTAGCCTTTTTTTTGTAGCTAAAGTGTTTCACACGTCACGTTTTAGGTCAGATAGCTAGCCTACCAGTTGGGTGTTTTTTTTATTTTTTATTTTGTTCATCATGAGGGAATCATTTACTATGTTCAGCACACAACTACAATGTTTCCCACTGTAGAAAACGTTTATTGAAATGATGGCCAAAATGTGTGTCCCAACATCTTGGCGTCTGGTCGGTGGACCTGTCACCTGTTGCTACCTGTCAGTCATTGGTGCTGTACTACATTGAAAGGGATGGTTGCTCTGTTACTATGGGAACGGGTTATTATAACACATACTGTAAAGTAACTGGGTCTAACTGATTGATTTTGTTTGAGTTTTTTTACCGATATTCGTCTTGGATCAATTCTCATAGTGCTATTGTTTTTTTTGGTGTTATTCATTGATAAAAACCCTGTGAAAGTTATTAGTTGGCCACCGGTTCTCAAATACAGGTCACCAGTTTTTTTTGCTTTCTTGGGAAGAAATTCTCTTTGTTCTGCTCTGCTTTAATTGTGGTGCCTTGACCCTTTAACAAGTAAGAGGAACAATATGACTGTTCTCAAATCTGTGGTCCCCACTCAAACCCCTAACCCAGTATAAGCTACACAACTACAAACTGGCCTGGGATCATTTCTTACATGATTATTTTTATTGCTGGTGTCTCTCTTGGGTCGTATTCACTAGGAAACTAAACGGAATCAAACTCTGCAGGCAACTACCTGAACTTGTCTAAATAAGAAACGCTTGTTTTCGTTGCAAAACATTCTGCGTGATTTGCACTAATGAATACGACCCTGGCCCAAGAGCCCCTTTTCCTCCCTTCCCTGTTCCAGCTAAACCACTCGTATTGCCTTAGCTTGGCCCATGGAGTGAGCCATCTCTGGTTCTGGTGGGCCGTAGTGGGAATGCAGGATTCTGTTCCAGCTCTATACCTAATTGAATCTAGCCTAATCATGGTCAACAAATCAACTCAAGACCAGGAGTAGAGGATTCATTTTCAGTTGTGTTAGAGCTGGGTCGGGACAAAGAACCTGCACACACAACTCTTGAGACTGAGTTGTTTACCCCAGCCTTATCTATAGTGTAGATGAACCTAGCGCAGAAATAGTACCACCCTGTGGTTCTCTGGGTGTATGACACTGATCTGATGCCTAATTCAGACTAAATGGAGGCTTAACCAGTCCAGTACAGCTCGGGGTTTGGCCCTATAGTTGTGAATCAAGTGTTTTGCTTTCCTGAGAACTGAAACGATAACCGATACTCTTTTTAACATGCCAAATGAATCAACGTTTCCCTTGTTTTAACTTAGTGTCTGCAATCTGAACTGGGACCCTATTCCATATATAGGTCGCTACCTACAGAGCCTGATCAAACATATCACTATGTAGGGAAATAGGTTGCCAGTTCAGATAAAGCCAGTGGTTTTCATGCTTTTGGATCTCTTGACAGGCAGCTTTTTTTTTAAACCACATAAAGAAGGCTAAATAAAATGCATTGAGTTTGTTTTTAAAAAATTCTCTGAATAAAATGTCTGTATGCCTTCAGCTCTCTTGGTTGAGAGGGTCACTCTCTAAAAGGCAAGTCTGAAGGCATTGGCAAAAGAAAAGGTCAAGAAATAAAAGTTGGGAGTTGGCTTGTCTCTGTTTCTTTCCTGTAATAGATTTGATCCATTCCTCTTCATCATGTTTCTCATCCACCCAGCTATGTTGACACTAGTGTTGGGGTCCATTCCTCTTCATCATGTTTCTCATCCACCCAGCTATGTTGACACTAGTGTTGGGGTCCATTCCTCTTCATCATGTTTCTCCTCCACCCAGCTATGTTGACACTAGTGTTGGGGTCCATTCCTCTTCATCATGTTTCTCCTCCACCCAGCTATGTTGACACTAGTGTTGGGGTCCATTCCTCTTCATCATGTTTCTCATCCACCCAGCTATGTTGACACTAGTGTTGGGGTCCATTCCTCTTCATCATGTTTCTCATCCACCCAGCTATGTTGACACTAGTGTTGGGGTCCATTCCTCTTCATCATGTTTCTCATCCACCCAGCTATGTTGACACTAGTGTTGGGGTCCATTCCTCTTCATCATGTTTCTCATCCACCCAGCTATGTTTACACTAGTGTTGGGGTCCATTCCTCTTCATCATGTTTCTCATCCACCCAGCTATGTTGACACTAGTGTTGGGGTCCATTCCTCTTCATCATGTTTCTCCTCCACCCAGCTATGTTGACACTAGTGTTGGGGTCCATTCCTCTTCATCATGTTTCTCCTCCACCCAGCTATGTTGACACTAGTGTTGGGGTCCATTCCTCTTCATCATGTTTCTCCTCCACCCAGCTATGTTGACACTAGTGTTGGGGTCCATTCCTCTTCATCATGTTTCTCCTCCACCCAGCTATGTTGACACTAGTGTTGGGGTCCATTCCTCTTCATCATGTTTCTCCTCCACCCAGCTATGTTGACACTGTTGGGGTCCATTCCTCTTCATCATGTTTCTCCTCCACCCAGCTATGTTGACACTAGTGTTGGGGTCCATTCCTCTTCATCATGTTTCTCCTCCACCCAGCTATGTTGACACTGTTGGGGTCCATTCCTCTTCATCATGTTTCTCATCCACCCAGCTATGTTGACACTGTTGGGGTCCATTCCTCTTCATCATGTTTCTCATCCACCCAGCTATGTTGACACTAGTGTTGGGGTCCATTCCTCTTCATCATGTTTCTCATCCACCCAGCTATGTTGACACTAGTGTTGGAGACCATTCCTCTTCAATTCAAGGCCAGGCACCATCGCGTTAAATTACATTTTTTCCATCTACTTATCGATTTTGTCATTTGAACCATTTTAATATTAGTTAATTTATTAAATAAAAATGTGGAAGTTGATAATTGTATATGTTCGTTATTTTATTTTATTACCATTTATCCTACTACCATCATCAACATTTCATGATTTGTTACCACTTAAGTGGACATGCGTCCATCATTTCAATGCTCATTGAAACACAATTCAAAAGCCGATTTCATACATCATGTTAACTGGACTATATGTAGTAAGATACTTTGAAGAGATGGTGATTGGGTCTAGGTAAGTGTTTCATAGTCTAAATTCAGTGTACTTGTCTTCAACTGTTCGTTAAATATAACCTACCTTTCTTTGGTCATTTACACATTGAAAGATTACAAATATATTTATCCACAATCTGCTATTAATAAATCCGGTCCTAGAGTTTCGTAACACAATTAAATCAAACATATAGTCAGTCCCCCTGACTGTCGAAGATGCACCTCCCCCTGACTGTCGAAGATGCACCTCCCCCTGACTGTCGAAGATGCACCTCCCCCTGACTGTCGAAGATGCACCTCCCCCTGACTGTCGAAGATGCACCTCCCCCTGACTGTCGAAGATGCACCTCCCCCTGACTGTCGAAGATGCACCTCCCCCTGACTGTCGAAGATGCACCTCCCCCTGACTGTCGAAGATGCACCTCCCCCTGACTGCTATCGTTGACTTCCATCTGAAATCCTCTGCTTTTGTAAGTCAACTCAAAGACGCTCAAGGCCTTTTCATATAGTACAATGGTCATATACTGTACAATGGTCATGCACATGTCTGTGATGTTTACTGTGATGTCTTAACACCCTACATTATAATCACCCACTCTGCTTCCTGATAGTCTCAAACACACACTTTGTGACAATGTTCACACACAGTAATGTTTCCCTCCACACTCTTCGGAGCCCGCTGACTCCCAGGGATGGACAACTGTCACCTGCACATGCTCTCAGGGTAAAGGTCAGCTCCAAAGCCGGCCCCTTTTTTATTTTTAGGCTCTCGGGGGTTGCCGGGGCGAAAGACGACACCCTGTTTCTCTAACCAGAGAGAGAGACGTCCTCCTCCGCTTGCTCTGTTCATCAGTGGGTTTGTCTCCACGTCAGTGCGCGCACGCATTTCTAACTGCGTCAAATATCCTACTGTGTCTGATATAGATGTCATCAGAGAAGGCCTTTTAACAGGTGTCCGAACACTGGTTAATCCCATCCACATGACCCCCAGGTCTGGGGAAACATGCGTAAACAGTCGGGAATTAGCCTTGACGCACAAGCACGCATACACAAACGGATCCAACGGACACGCAGTCAAGGGTTGACCGGAAAAATTGTGTTCCGGAGTATTTGTGCAAACTGCTGGGACTTGGGAAGGACAACTAGCCTTAGTGTCATCTAATCTCTCTGTATGTGTGTGACAGTTTCGCACAAGATCGTCACGACAAGAGAGAGAAAATATATATGCATGGAAAACTCTGCAGAGAGTTGACATCTCTATAAAGAGGTATTGTATATGACTGCAGTATTTGACAGGATATTGAATTTTGTGATCAAAGAACTTTCAGTGCGCTTTGGAACTGTATTTAGAACTTTGGAACTGGATTTAGAACTTTGGAACTGGATTTAGAACTTTGGAACTGGATTTAGAACTTTGGAACTGGATTTGGAATTTTGGAACTGGATTTAGAACTTTGGAGCGCTCGATTTTTGATTTCCATAATCCCGATCAAATTCAACCCGTGGAATTATTTTGTGGAGAGAGAGCTTCGGTCTCACTCAGATTTCCTTGCTGTCGAAGTTTCTATTGGATGTTCTTATCGGATATAATAATCGTGGATTCAAACCATTCTGTTTGTAACCCATGATGAGGATTAAAATCATTATTTAACTTTAACACCCCATCGGCCGAGGTTATTTAGCGCCAATTCCTTGTTCTTTTTTTGGATAAAAACTTGTTGGCTGCCGTTGGAATTCTAACCCTTTCTGGAGTTTTAATGTAACGGTTGAGTTGTTGTATAATGTTATCGAATATTTCACCATATCCCCACAACCCCCACAACCCGAATCCAATCATTAGCGTCACATCTCCTCTGAATAACGGTTCCGTTAATAGCTCAATCTGATCGCCTAACACTTGCGCACGGTGGTGCATGTGAGTGTTGACGTCGTTAACCAACCGGTTTTGTGTAGCCGACATCTGTTTTGTGGCTCTTCTCCCGGTTCTCTCGCTCCCACCGGGGTGAGAGTTTCTCTTAAACCCCCATGATGTTGCTCCTTTCCCCGGTTCTCCTCCTCCTGTTCCGCGGGGTCTTATTCGAGGCTTCGCAGGGCATCATCCAGGACAGCGGCTACTATCACCACAATGACCCGGCACTCGGACTCACCTTTGCTGGCCAAAGAACGGTGTTCGACTCGACAGGTAAAAATGATCCCCGAATGACTGACGGTGACAATAAGCGTGGATAGCCGTAGCCTAAAATTACGTCCATACGCCCTCATTACCTTGAAGTGAACCCTGCTCCAACATGGATCTAGCAACGTTTGGATAGGTGAATAGGATCTGGTCCACATATGTAGTTGAAACACAACCACTTCCGCCCTTCTGCTGCACTTCAGCTGATGTAAGAAGGGCTTTAGAAATACATTTGATTTGATTATGAATACATTTGATTGAGTCAGATCAGTGCAGATCTGGGTCAAATAGCATCAACACGTTCTAATCTTTGAGCTGTGCGGTAGTTTGCCCGGTGTAATGGAACCTGTGGAATATCCCCAAAAGTAAATCCAGGCCCAACTAAACTAGCTGAATGTATTTGGCCCAGGTCTGCAGATCTTTGATTCATCAAGAGAAGTTATTCCAACCACAGGGCAATGTGTGTCCTGAAGCGGGATCTCGCGCGGAGACAGGAAGTGACAACCGTTAACTGTTATGCACGTGTTTTGCGCACTCAGCGGTTATCTGAGCTCCGTGTTAGGAGGAGTCATCAATGTTGACAAACCAACTGGCATGGTGGAAATGTACCGTTTTATCAACACCTCTTCGGTGACTTGTCCTATCATTCCTATGGTCACTGGGACACATGGAGTTGCAGGACATTGGGCATTGGAGATGGGCACAAGTGTGGAGTGGCATGGTACTCTTGCTCTTACAGTGGTCTAGCAGCTGCTTGTAGCCAAACATAGTGTAACGACCCTGGGTTTCTAACGACCCTGGCCGATTAGCCAGGCCTAATCGCCCAACATCAGTGTCCGACCTCACTAATGCTGTTGTGGCTGAATGGAAGCAAGTCCCCGCAGCAATATTCCAACATCTAGTGGAAACTGTTATAGCAGCAACGGGGGGACCAACTCCATATTAATGTCCATGATTTTGGAATGAGATGTTCGACGAGCAGATGTCCACATACTTTTGGTCCTTTAGTGTGTATTGATAAATCTTGTACTGCAGTGAGTTAAATCAGGGTCACACAGAGTGATTCTTGGTAGTCTAAAACAAATCTACTTTGAAACAAAAGTATACACCTCACACACATGGTTATGGGCTTAAACATAAGGCTGTACCATGTCAGATATACAGTTGAAATGTATTACATTTAGTGTTTTCATCCCAATATTACACTTTATATACATCACAGAAGACCGAACTATAACAAAACTGTTTGACATAGAAACACCAGATTTTTGTCAGTTAATTTTGTTTTTAAACTAATTCTGAAAAACATGAATATCATTCCACCATGGGGCCACTAGAGGGCGCTTTTGGTCATTGACTGCAGGACAGGGCTACCTAACATATTGATAAATGTATTGATTGACCATCTCTATAGACCCATGCCTGGTGGTGTCACCTCCCTGTATGAACGAGGCAGACCGATACAGTCTGGAGGCTCTGAGGAACATCCACAGAGAGATGGATGACGACCAGGATGGAGGGATAGAGGTGGAGGAGAGCGTGGAGGTACGTAACCACGGAGGAGGGATTCAGGTGTTTTTTGATTGGGCAACAGATGGTAGGGGTCTTTATTCAGTTACATGCTGTGTGTGTATATCCTCGTTGACCAGTCTGTCTGTCTCATGATTCCTGTCCTGTTAGTTTGTTTAAGCCACAGACACTAGAGCCCCTTTTAGAAGAAGTGAGTCCAGATTAGAAGTGTAGAATGTTGGACTGTTTGTCCCAGAACTCCAGAACTCATCAGAATGTAGTCCAGGGCTAGATGATCCATGGGATTGGGTTGCTGTTACCGTGGAGACGGCAGGGGAGGGTGGCTGACATTCCTGTTCCCATCACATGAAGAATCGAATTACAGCCAAGGATAGATTCCAAGATGGTGGAACACACGCACACACACACGCACACACACACACACACACACACACACACACACACACACACACACACACACACACACACACACACACACACACACACACACACACACACACACACACACACACACACACACACACACACACACAGTCTATTTTATCTCTAAACTAAAATGTCTTGGTCCTTATCATTGGTACAGTTGACAGTCGTCAAACTAATGTGGAAACTTAGAAAGGTTAAGGATGTGTGAACTGTTTATTAGACATGCGTGGTTGTGTGTGTGTGTGTGGTTAAGTGTGCGTGTGTGGTTAAGTGTGTGTGTGGTTGGTTAAGTGTGTGTGTTAGACGTTTACCTTTTGACATTAAGCTGCAAACTTTTCATAATCCTGTGTGTGTGTGTGTGTGTGTGTGTGTAGTTCATCATGGAGGACATGAAGCAGCAGCAGACCAACAAACACAGCCATCTTCACAGAGAGGACCAACACATCACCATAGAGGAACTATGGAGGGGCTGGAAGTTCTCAGAAGGTACGTTGTGTGTGTGATTATGCAATATGTTATTACATTCACCGTTTCTTCATTACCAAACCCTCCCACCTCTCTCTCTCATTTCCCCTCCCCCTTTCTCTATCCCCATCTGACCTCCCCTCTCTCTCCCTTCCTCCCCTCTCCCCTTTCCTCCCCCTTCTCCCCCTCTCTCTCCCTTCCTCCCCCCCCTCCTCTCTCTATCCCCATCTGACCTCCCCCTTCTTCCCCCTCCTCCTCTCTCTATCCCCATCTGACCTCCCCCTTCCTCCCCCTCCTCCTCTTTCTATCCCCATCTGACCTCCCCCTCTCTCCCCCTCCTCCTCTCTCTATCCCCATCTGACCTCCCCCTCTCTCTCCCTTCCTCCACTTCCTCCTCTCTCTATCCCCATCTGACCTCCCCCTCTCTCTCCCTTCCTACCCCCTCTCTCCCTCTCTCCCCCTCCTCCTCTCTCTATCAGTCCATAACTGGACTCAGGATGAGGTGTTGAGGTGGCTCAGGGAGTTTGTAGAGCTGCCTCAATACGAGAACAACTTTAAAGACTTCAGAGTCAACGGCAACACACTCCCCAGGTGAGAACGGCCAATCAGAAACCTCAGAGAGGTACTTCCTGGTGGGCACAGCCAATCAGAAAGCTTCTTACTGAAACTTACTGGCCAATCAGGTAACACACCCCAGTTACAATGTCCAGATGGTATATTTTGAGTCGTTACTATACAATTACAAACAAATCCGAAGCAGCTCAATTTGTCTAATTAAAACGCTTAATAATAACATAACAGAAAGAGAAACACAGTCCAATCAGATGTAGAAAGAGCCAATCAGAACACTTTAGTATTCTCGTCTAATCAGAGCTGGTGTCATTGTGATGTGTGCAGGATAGCAGCCAATGAGCCGTCGTTCCTGAGCGGCCAGCTGAAGATCCTGGACCAGAGAGACAAACAGAAACTCAACATCAAGGCTCTGGACGTGGTGCTGTTTGGTGCTCCTATACGTGTGTAGACAGTACACACACACACACACACACACACACACACACACACACACACACACACACACACACACACACACACACACACACACACACACACACACACCACACACTCACTCTCTTTGTGCATGTGCTCATGTCCACTGATTATATTGAAAAGCTCTAAACAAATGAAATCATCTTTCTCCTCCTCTTTCATCATGACTGTCATCATCATTATCCTCTCATCCTCCTTCCTCTTCTCTCTTTTCCTCCTCTCTCCTCCTTCTCTCTCCTCCTCCTCTCTCCTACTTCTCTCTCCTACTTCTCTCTCCTCTTCCTCTCTCCTCCTCTCATCCTCCTCCTCTCTCCTCTTCCTCTCTCCTCTTCCTCTCTCCTCCTCCTCTCTCCTCTTCTCTCCTCTTCCTCTCTTCTCTCCTCTTCCTCTCTCCTCCTCCTCTCATCCTCCTCCTCCACTCATCCTCCTCCTCTCATCTTCCTTCTCTCTCCTCCTCCTCTCATCCTCCTTCTCTCCTCTGCCTCCTCTCTCCTCCTCCTTCTCTCCCCTCCTCCTCTCTTTTCCTCCTCATCTCATCCTCCTTCTCTCTCCTCCTCCTTCTCTCTCCTTCTCTTTTCCTCCTCCTCTCATCCTCCTTCTCTCTCCTCTCCTCCTCTCTCCTTCTCTCTCCTCCTCCTCTCTCCTCCTCTCTCTTCTCCTCCTCCTCCTCCTCCAGGCCCACCCCATAACTACATGAAGGACTTGTTGCTGCTAGTTTCTGTGATGATGGGTATAGGAGGCTGCTGGTTCTCCCAGGTCCAGAACAAAGCTTCTAAAGTCCACATCTCCAAGATGATGAAGGACCTGGAGAGTCTGCAGAGTGCTGAGCTCAGCCTCAGAGAACTACAGGAGCAGTGAGTGTCTATGACTGTGTGTGTATTGGGTTGAGGAGTACTGTTATGTGTGTTTCCTGCTAATGCGTTTGTTTGTGTGTATGTTTAAATGTTTCCTGATAATGTATGTGTTTGTCCTAATTACGTGTGTGTGTCTTTGCTGCTAACCCGTGTGTGTGTGTGTCTTTGCTGCTAACCCGTGTGTGTGTTTGTTGCTGATGCGTGTCCCCGTCCTGATACCAGGCTGGAGCAGGCCCAGGAGGAGAAGCGTAACGTGGCGGAGGAGAAACAGAACCTGGAGGAGAAGATGAGGGATGAGATCATGGGAGCCCAGGAGGAGGCGCACAGACTCCATCGGCTCAGAGCTGGAGCCGTCAGTCAACTGAGCAGACTGAGATACGCAGAGGAGGAGCTGGAGCAGGTAGAGAACCTTACCTTACCTAACTTTACATTACCTAACCCTACCCTATCTTACTTTAACTAACCTTACCCTATCTTACTTTACCTAACCTTACCCTATCTTACTTTACCTAACCTTACCCTATCTTACTTTACCTAACCTTACCCTATCTTACTTTACCTAACCTTACCCTATCTTACTTTATCTAACCTTACCCTACCTAACCTAACCCTACCTAACCTTACCCTATCTAACCTTACCCTATCTTAACTTACCCTACCTAACCTTACCTAACCTTACCCTATCTTACTTTATCTAACCTTACTTTACCTTACCCTATCTTACTTTACCTAACCTTACCGTATCTTACTTTACCTTACCTTACCCTATCTTACTTTACCTAACCTTACCCTATCTTACTTTACCTAACCTTACCCTATCTTACCCTACCTAACCTTACCCTATCTTACTTTACCTAACCTTACCCTATCTTACTTTATCTAACCTTACCCTACCTTACCCTATCTTACCCTACCTAACCTTACCCTACCTAACCTTACCCTACCTAACCCTATCTTACATTACCTAACTTAACCCTAACCTTACCTAACCCTACCTAACCTAACCTAACCTTACCTTACCTAACCGTACCTTATCTAACCTTACATAACCTTACCTTACCTTATCTAACCTTACCTTATCTAACCTTACATAACCCTTACATTACCTAACTTAACCCTAACCTTACCTAACCTTACCTTACATTACCTAACTTAACCTTACCTTACCTTAGCTAACTCTAACCCTAACCTTACCTTAGCTAACCCAAACTGAAGCAAGTCCACAGTGTAGGAAACACTATCAGTATTGGCTCAAGGCTGGTGATAAAAACGGTCCACCCATCAATCAAAATCTCTAACCCATTCCTTCTCCTGTGTGTGCGTGCCTGTGTGTGCGTGCCTGTGTGTGTGTGTGTGTGTGTGTATCTAGGTTCGGGGAGCATTAAAGAAGGCAGAGAAGGACATGATGGCTTACTGGTCTGTCCCGGAGGCCCTACAGCTCTGGCTGCAGCTGACCCACGAGGTGGAGGTCCAGTACTACAACATCAAGAAGCACAGCGCTGAGCTGCAGCTGAACACGGCCAAGGAAGAGGTAGGAGACTACTGGTTGGTTGGGTTGGTTCAGTACTACAACATCAAGAAGCACAGCGCTGAGCTGCAGCTGAACACGGCCAAGGAAGAAGTAGGAGACTACTGGTTGGTGGGTTGGTGGGTTGGTGGATTAGTTGGTGGATTGGTTGGTTGATTGGTGGATTGGTTGGTTGGTTGGTTGGTTGGTGGATTAGTTGGTTGGTGGATTAGTTGGTTGGTGGATTAGTTGGTTGATTAGTTGGTTGGTTGGTTGGTTGGTTGGTTGATTAGTTGGTTGGTTGGTTGGTTGATTAGTTGGTTGGTTAGATGATTGGTTGGTTGATTAGTTGGTTGGTGGATTGGTTGGTTGGTGGATTAGTTGGTTGGTGGATTGGTTGGTTGGTTGGTTGGTGGATTAGTTGGTTGGTTGGTGGATTAGTTGGTTGGTTGGTTGGTGGATTAGTTGGTTGGTTGGTTGGTGGATTAGTTGATTGGTTGGTTGGTTGGTGGATTAGTTGGTTGGTTGGTTGGTTGGTGGATTAGTTGATTGGTTGGTTGGTTGATTGGTGGATTAGTTGATTGGTTGGTTGGTTGGTTGGTGGATTAGTTGATTGGTTGGTTGATTGGTGGATTGGTTGGTTGGTTGGTTGGTTGATTGGTGGATTGGTTGGTTGGTTGGTTGGTTGGTTGGTTGGTTGGGTGATTGGTGCATTAGTTGATTGGTGGATTAGTTGGTGGGTTGGTGGATTAGTTGATTGATTGGTGGATTAGTTGATTGGTTGGTTGGTTGGTTGATTGGTGGATTAGTTGATTGGTTGGTTAGTTGGTTGATTGGTGGATTAGTTGATTGGTTGGTTGATTGGTGGATTAGTTGGTTGGTTGGTGGATTAGTTGATTGGTTGGTTGATTGGTTGGTTGGTGGATTAGTTGATTGGTTGGTTGGTGGATTAGTTGATTGGTGGATTGGTTGGTTGGTGGATTAGTTGATTGGTAGATTAGTTGATTGGTTGGTTGGTTGGTGGATTAGTTGATTGGTTGGTTGGTTGGTTGGTGGATTAGTTGATTGGTTGGTTGGTTGGTGGATTAGTTGGTTGGTTGGTTGGTTGATTGGTTGGTTGGTGGATTAGTTGGTTGGTTGATTGGTCCAATACTACAACTTCAAGAAACACAGTCCTGAGCTGCAACTGGCCACTGCTGAGGAGGAGGTAGGAGAGAGACGTAAACCAATCAATCAGTTTATTGATTCATCAACTGATTGATTGACTTTTCACTGACTTCACGTAGGAAGAAAGAACATAGGGGCTTTAATTAACCGCTGGTGTGGACATGACCAGGATAATGCATTAAACAAGTCATCTGTCCTCCATATTAACCTCTGGTGTGGACAAGACCAGGATAATGCATTAAACAAGTCATCTGTCCTCCATATTAACCTCTGGTGTGGACATGACCAGGATAATGCATTAAACAAGTCATCTATCCTACATATTAACCCCTGGTGTGAACATGACCAGGATAATGCATTAAACAAGTCATCTCTCCGCCATATTAACCCCTGGTGTGGACATGACCAGGATAATGCATTAAACAAGTCATCTGTCCTCCATATTAACCCCTGGTGTGGACATGACCAGAATAATGCATTAAACAAGTAATATATCCTCCACATTAACCCTTGGTGTGGACATGACCAAGATAATGCATTAACCAAGTCATCTATCCTCCATATTAACCCCTGGTGTGGACATGACCAGGATAATGCATTAAACAATTCATCTGTCCTCCATATTAACCTCTGGTGTGGACATGACCAGGATAATGCATTAAACTAGTCATCTGTCCTCCATATTTACCCCTGGTGTGGAAATGACCAGGATAATGCATTAAACAAGTCATCTGTCCTCCATATTAACCCCTTGGTATGGACATGACCAGGAGGATGTGACTTCATATTAACCCCTTGATAGGGACATGACCAGGAGGATGTGACCTCACATTAACCCCTTGGTATGGACATGACCAGGAGGATGTGACCTCATATTGACCCCTTGGTATGGACATGACCAGGAGGATGTGACCTCATATTAACCCTTGGTATGGACATGACCAGGAGGATGTGACCTCATATTAACCCCTTGGTGTGGACATGACCAGGAGGATGTGACCTCATATTAACCCATTGGTGTGGACATGACCAGGAGGATGTGACCTCATATTAACCCCTTGGTATGGACATGACCAGGAGGATGTGACCTCATATATTAACCCCTTGGTATGGACATGACCAGGAGGATGTGACCTCATATTAACCCCTTGGTATGGACATGACCAGGAGGATGTGACCTCACCCCTTGGTATGGACATGACCAGGAGGATGTGACCTCACCCCTTGGTATGTGTATATCCTGTCCAGGCAGAGAAGATCAAGAAGAAGAGGAGTTCCCTCATGGGGACGTTCCACGTGGCTCACAGCTCCTCACTGGACGATGTTGACACCAAGATCCTGGAGGCCAAGTGAGACACACACACACACACACACACACACACACACACACACACACACACACACACACACACACACACACACACACACACACACACACACACACACACACACACACACACACACACACACACACACACACACACACACACACAGTCTTAATTTAGTCAACAATAACTATGACTAAAACTATGAAGATAACGAGACCAGAGGGAGAAAAAAACATAACTGTAACAAATTACTTTGAATTTCAGTCGATAAAAATGTGACATAACGAGAATTCCACATGAGGGTAATGGACATTTTTAATTTGACATGAATCTACTTTTCATCCGTTTTGTCCAATCCTAACCATGCATGCAGAATATTTCATGTAGTCCTCTCATTGGCAGAATTAAAGTTGTGTGATCTGATTGAGCTGATCTGACTGGCTCTCCCACACAGCTCCCAGCCGGTCTCTTCAGTCACTCTTCAGTCTTCTGAACTGATGTGAAGCCAGGACACTGGACTTGTAACTAACCTCAACTAGAACTGATGTGAAGCCAGGACACTGGACTTGTAACTAACCTCAACTAGAACTGATGTGAAGCCAGGACACTGGACTTGTAACTAACCTCAACTAGAACTGATGTGAAGCCAGGACACTGGACTTGTAACTAACCTCAACTAGAACTGATGTGAAGCCAGGACACTGGATTTGTAACTGACCTCAACTAGAACTGATGTGAAGCCAGGACACTGGACTTGTAACTAACCTCAACTAGAACTGATGTGAAGCCAGGACACTGGACTTGTAACTAACCTCAACTAGAACTGATGTGAAGCCAGGACACTGGACTTGTAACTAACCTCAACTAGAAACCATGTTAACTCTCACTCTTACTTACATGGAGGCTATTTTCTGATTTGATTACATCAGAAGCTCAATTTTCCCATGTGTGCTGTTGTTCATTTATCTGTGCCACGGTCCACAACTGTGAGTTGCAGTTGCTGTTCTCGTGTTTTTGTGACGGAGTTGACGTGGTTTTTGTGACGGAGTTGACGTGGTTTTTGTGACGGCGTTGACGTGGTTTTTGTGACGGAGTTGACGTGGTTTTGTGATGTATTTGACGTGGTTTTTGTGATGTATTTGACGTGGTTTCTGTGACGGAGTTGACGTGGTTTTGTGACAGAGTTGACGTGGTTTTGTGACGGAGTTGACGTGGTTTTTCTGACGGAGTTGACGTGGTTTTGTGACAGAGTTGACGTGGTTTTGTGACTGAGTTGACGTGGTTTTGTGACTGAGTTGACGTGGTTTTGTGACTGAGTTGACGTGGTTTTGTGACTGAGTTGACGTGGTTTTGTGACTGAGTTGACGTGGTTTTGTGACTGAGTTGACGTGGTTTTGTGACTGACTGAGTTGACGTGGTTTTGTGACTGACTGAGTTGACGTGGTTTTGTGACTGACTGAGTTGACGTGGTTTTGTGACTGACTGAGTTGACGTGGTTTTGTGACTGACTGAGTTGACGTGGTTTTGTGACTGACTGAGTTGACGTGGTTTTGTGACTGACGGAGTTGACGTGGTTTTGTGACTGACTGAGTTGACGTGGTTTTGTGACTGACTGAGTTGACGTGGTTTTGTGACTGACGGAGTTGACGTGGTTTTGTGACTGACGGAGTTGACGTGGTTTTGTGACGGAGTTGACGTGGTTTTGTGACGGAGTTCACCTGTTTTTTTTTACGGAGATTTTGTAACAGATTTGACTTTGTGGTGTCACACAGTAACATACTAAACTAATGTATGTTGTGTTGACATAGCTGACATGTTACTGTATTGTAACAGTCTGCACCTGTGTGTTGTATCACAGGAACGCCCTACCAGAAGGAACTAGCTGACGTAAACTGTGCTTTTGACACACCTCACAGGAACGCCCTACCAGAAGTAACTAGCTGACGTAAACTGTGCTTTTGACACACCTCACAGGAACGCCCTACCAGAAGTAACTAGCTGACGTAAACTGTGCTTTTGACATGCCTCACAGGAACGCCCTATCAGAAGTCACGGCCTGCCTACGGGAGCGCCTCCACCGCTGGCAGCAGATAGAGCGTCTGTGTGGTTTCCCTCTCCTCAGGAACTCTGGCCTGGCCAGCCTGACAGCCACGCTGTATTCAGACTCTAACTGGGTGGCGATGCCCAGGGTGTCTGTTCCCACCTTCCCTTCCTATCATGAAACAATACAAGGTTCTCTGGGGGATCTGATGGAAGAATCCTCAGCACCCGTCTTGGGTAGGTTATAGCAATCAGTCGCTCAGTTGGTCAATATAATAGGGTCATTAAGCAGACATGTTTATGCAAACACATTTACAGCACGGTGAGTGTATGTTTTATGGGATCACTGTGGTAATCAATCTCATGCCCATACCTAGTCAAGGGCTTGACGATTAGTTGACACGTTGAATCAGGTGCTAGCTCTGGAATAGATCAAACACATGGAACAGCTGGGGGTCCTAAGGAGAGGTTTGGAACGGCTGGGAGTCATGAGGAGAGGTTTGGAACGGCTGGGGGTCCTGAGGAGAGGTTTGGAACGGCTGGGGGTCCTGAGGAGAGGTTTGGAACGGCAGGTAGTCCTGAGGAGAGGTTTGGAACAGCTGGGGTTCCCGAGGAGAGGTTGGAGGACCACTGCCATACCTGATTCAAGGTTTAAGTGATTAGCTGCTTAGTTGAATCAGGTTTAGTGTTATTTTTGCGAGGTTTTCCATGAATAGGTTTTCCATAAAATTAACAAAATTAAAAAAAATCCCCCAAATTGTCCCCAAAATTTGTCCCACATTTTTCTGGGATAAAAAAAAAAAAGAGTTACCGAGAATGTTCCCTTTCCTTTGCAACCCTAGTTCCACCAATGAAGCGCTCCCCTCGCTCTCGTGGCTCTACCTCCACCGTGTGTCGTCAACGGCGTTCTGGACACGCCTCCTCTTCCTCTTCCTCCTCCTCCTTCTCTGACCCTGATATCCTGATCCCTATCCACACCACGCTCCCTTGCTTCGAGGAAGAGGAGCAGATCTTCATCAACGCCCAGCGGAGAGGGTGAGTCGCACAGTTTCAATTCAGTCAATTTAGGAAATAAACTGAAGTTCCAATTCGGATTCCAATTTTCTACAACGCTTCTCTGTGTCGGCTGATTACAAGGTGACTCACGGTGACACTTACAGTATTTTCAATGTGTGATTGAAACTTTGTGAACCTTGATGGTATCTTCCTCTCTCTATATCTTTTCCTCTCTCTCCCTCTCTCTCTCCCCCCTCTCTCTCTCCTTCTCTCTACAGAGATTCTCAGGTGATTTATTCTGACAGGACCCCTCCTGTCAGCAGAAGGTCATCAGAACCTTCCGGAACGGAATCCCCCGTTCGTAAGATATCTAGAGAAGAACTGGAAGCTTCCTTGGATGAAGCCACATCGAAGACATCGTCTAAAGACGAGCCGGACTCTTCTTCTGCGGACAACACGGCTCCAAGGAAAATGCAAAGAGTCAAAAGTGAGACTTCCATGGACCCCGCCGCCAACGCAGCAGCCCAAAAGGTCTTGGGTCGTTCCATGGACCCCGCCGCCAACGCAGCAGCCCAAAAGGTCTTGGGTCGTTCCATGGACCCCGCCGCCAACGCAGCAGCCCAAAAGGTCTTGGGTCGTTCCATGGACCCCGCCGCCAACGCAGCAGCCCAAAAGGTCTTGGGTCGTTCCATGGACCCCGCCGCCAACGCAGCAGCCCAAAAGGTCTTGGGTCGTTCCATGGACCCCGCCGCCAACGCAGCAGCCCAAAAGGTCTTGGGTCGTTCGATGGACCCCGCCGCCAACGCAGCAGCCCAAAAGGTCTTGGGTCGTTCCATGGACCCCGCCGCCAACGCAGCAGCCCAAAAGGTCTTGGGTCGTTCGATGGACCCCGCCGCCAACGCAGCAGCCCAAAAGGTCTTGGGTCGTTCCATGGACCCCGCCGCCAACGCAGCAGCCCAAAAGGTCTTGGGTCGTTCCATGGACCCCGCCGCCAACGCAGCAGCCCAAAAGGTCTTGGGTCGTTCCATGGACCCCGCCGCCAACGCAGCAGCCCAAAAGGTCTTGGGTCGTTCGATGGACAACGTCTCAAGGAAGAGGTCTCTTCTATCTACAGACGTGATCGGTGTGTCTCCGGACACCGGCTCCAGACAGATGATGAGAGAGAGCAGGGGGGAAGTCTCATTCAACAACTCCATGAGAGGAAGGCCCAGAGAAGAAACGGTGGCGGCCATTGGAACTCCAACGAGAAGGATATCCCGTGAGGAGGTGGACCTCGTAGCCGACAGCGCTCAGAGGAGGATGGCGATGTCCAGAGACAAACTGACCCTTCATCTGGACAGCAACTCTTCTCACAAGATGATCAGGAGGAAGATAGAGTTCCCAGTGGAACCACCATCCGCCGCCACGAGGAAGATATCGATAGACGAACACCATGAGATGTGTTCTCACACTCGCAGACGAACAAACAGCGATGAGATTGACAGATCCATAGATACTCCCACTGGGAAGATCTACCCGGACAGGGTCGACAGGGACCCGGAAACCCCCAAACAGAGGATATCCAGGGAGGAGTATGCAGAGTCGTCCCAAGTGGGTCACGGTCCCCAGGTTTTGGATTGTGGGCAGTTCGCACAACCTGACCTCACCTTGTCCACGCCATGGAAACAAACCCCGACCCCTGACCCTTATACCTCCGACCACCTGACCGAACTGGTGTATGACGGAATTCTGGAGAAGTCCTGTATCACCCCAGCAACAACCCCTGACCTGCCCCAGAGGATCACGGAAGGAGGAGAGCGAGAAGGGAATCCTCCTGTTCCGCCTCCGAGGAGTGGCCGGTCCCTAAACACGTTGCCCCCGGAGATGAGAGGCGAGAGGCACCAAAAAGACAAAGACAAAAGCGCCAAGTCGTCCAAGCTCAAGAACCTTTTTAAGAAGAGGAAAGATCATACCCCAGAACGGCCACAAGGGGGCCTGAACAATCTCTGACCGTTAACTGGAATTTAAACACTTTTTTATGTTCATTTTTTAACCAGGAAGTCTCTTGAGGTTATGAAACTCTTGTTTTTTTTTTTAAAGAGAGATCTGGAAAGACGTCAGCCAGGAAAAGCTGAGAGGAAACATGAACATTAGTCCTATAGATTTGATTTTCTAAAAACCGACACGGACTGTTTGGCTGGGATTACATGTTTGACTGGGATTACATGTTTGTAATGGCTGGGATTGGCTGGGATTACATGTTTGAAAGATAAAAACATGAGCAATAGGATTGATATATTTTTTTTCAAAGCCAACAAAGACTAATTTTTGAAACCCTGAAAAAATACTGTTCTGGACGATTAAAACGCAGATTGCCGGACAACATGTTATTTGGCAATGGCTAGTCAGTGGGCAGGTACCAAACTCTTGAGTTGACATAGCAGTCTCTAAGACTGATTAAACTCATACTAGACTGAATACTCTGAAAACAGGAAGACAGTCGTTGCTATAGTTTCGGTACTATTTTGGTACTACAAAGCAGAATCAATTAACCATCTAACTTTGATAAATAACCAGAAATAACTATTGATTTTCTGGTTCATTAAGAAAAGCTAAACTTAGATATGTGTGTCTTTGGTTGTTTAGTCAATTAGACAATGCCCATTTTCAAGCTTAAAGTTATAAAAAGCTATTTTCATAACGTTTAGGCAAGTTAGCTGGCTAACTCATTGATCCTGCTTTTGTAGTATACCCCTCTGGCCGGATGTCCTCAGAGGGACAAAGAGGATGAAAGGGTGTAAGATAACCTACGGTGCCCAAATGTTGTCTCTGCAAGGAAGTCTTAATAAGTAGACCAATGATGGGTGTCCCGTTTCAGCTTCATTTGGAAGCAGTGTGATCCCATGCTATGTTTGATCGCCTCCTATGTTCAGCGTTGGGTGTTGAGCTGAGCTATTTATTTCTTGACTAGGGAGCATTTCTCCTGTACGATAGAAGCAACTGTAGTTTATTTGGATTGGGGGAGTGCAGTCACAGTGCTGTTCAATGGTTCCTAGACCTTTTTATCAGTACAGTCACAGTGCTGTTCAGTGGTTCCTAGACCTTTTTCCTCAGTGCTGTCACAGTGCTGTTCAATGGTTCCTAGACCTTTTTATCAGTACAGTCACAGTGCTGTTCAGTGGTTCCTAGACGGTTTCCTCAGTGCAGTCACAGGGCTGTTCAGTGGTTCCTAGACCTTTTTATCAGTGCAGTCACAGGGCTGTTCAGTGGTTCCTAGACGGTTTCCTCAGTGCAGTCACAGAGCTGTTCAGTGGTTCCTAGACCTTTTTATCAGTGTAGTCCCAGGGCTGTTCAGTGGTTCCTAGACCTTTTTATCAGTGCAGTCACAGTGCTGTTCAGTGGTTCCTAGACGGTTTCCTCAGTGCAGTCACAGGGCTGTTCAATGGTTCCTAGAGCTTTTTCTCAGTGTTGTCACAGTGCTGTTCAGTGGTTCCTAGACCTTTTTATCAGTGCTGTTCAGTGGTTCCTGGACGGTTTCCTCAGTGCAGTCACAGGGCTGTTCAGTGGTTCCTAGACCTTTTTATCAGTGCAGTCACAGGGCTGTTTAGTGGTTCCTAGACCTTTTTATCAGTGCAGTCACAGGGCTGTTCAATGGTTCCTAGACCTTTTTATCAGTGCTGTCACAGGGCTGTTCAATGGTTCCTAGACCTTTTTATCAGTGCTGTTCAATGGTTCCTAGACGGTTACCCCAGTGCAGTCACAGAGCTGTTCAATGGTTCCTAGACGGTTTCCTCAGTGCAGTCACAGAGCTGTTCAGTGGTTCCTAGACCTTTTTATCAGTGTAGTCACAGGGCGTTTCAGTGGTTCCTAGACCTTTTTATCAGTGCAGTCACAGGGCTGTTCAATGGTTCCTAGAGCTTTTTCTCAGTGTTGTCACAGTGCTGTTCAGTGGTTCCTAGACCTTTTTATCAGTGCTGTTCAGTGGTTCCTGGACGGTTTCCTCAGTGCAGTCACAGGGCTGTTCAGTGGTTCCTAGACGGTTTCCTCAGTGCAGTCACAGAGCTGTTCAGTGGTTCCTAGACCTTTTTCCTCAGTGCTGTCACAGTGCTGTTCAATGGTTCCTAGACCTTTTTATCAGTACAGTCACAGTGCTGTTCAGTGGTTCCTAGACGGTTTCCTCAGTGCAGTCACAGGGCTGTTCAGTGGTTCCTAGACCTTTTTATCAGTGCAGTCACAGGGCTGTTCAGTGGTTCCTAGACGGTTTCCTCAGTGCAGTCACAGAGCTGTTCAGTGGTTCCTAGACCTTTTTATCAGTGTAGTCACAGGGCTGTTCAGTGGTTCCTAGACCTTTTTATCAGTGCAGTCACAGTGCTGTTCAGTGGTTCCTAGACGGTTTCCTCAGTGTAGTCACAGGGCTGTTCAGTGGTTCCTAGACCTTTTTATCAGTGTTGTCACAGTGCTGCTCAGTGGTTCCTAGACCTTTTTATCAGTGCTGTTCAGTGGTTCCTGGACGGTTTCCTCAGTGCAGTCACAGGGCTGTTCAGTGGTTCCTAGACCTTTTTATCAGTGCAGTCACAGGGCTGTTCAGTGGTTCCTAGACCTTTTTATCAGTGCAGTCACAGGGCTGTTCAATGGTTCCTAGACCTTTTTATCAGTGCTGTTCAATGGTTCCTAGACGGTTTCCCCAGTGCAGTCACAGAGCTGTTCAATGGTTCCTAGACGGTTTCCTCAGTGCAGTCACAGGGCTGTTCAGTGGTTCCTAGACCTTTTTATCAGTGCAGTCACAGGGCTGTTCAGTGGTTCCTAGACGGTTTCCTCAGTGCAGTCACAGAGCTGTTCAGTGGTTCCTAGACCTTTTTATCAGTGTAGTCACAGGGCGTTTCAGTGGTTCCTAGACCTTTTTATCAGTGCAGTCACAGGGCTGTTCAATGGTTCCTAGACCTTTTTATCAGTGCTGTTCAGTGGTTCCTGGACGGTTTCCTCAGTGCAGTCACAGGGCTGTTCAGTGGTTCCTAGACGGTTTCCTCAGTGCAGTCACAGAGCTGTTCAATGGTTCCTAGACCTTTTTATCAGTGCAGTCACAGGGCTGTTCAGTGGTTCCTAGACCTTTTCCTCAGTGCAGTCACCATGCTTTTCAATGGTTCCTAGACCTTTTCATCAGTGCAGTCACAGGGCTGTTCAGTGGTTCCTAGACCTTTTTATCAGTGCAGTCACAGGGCTGTTCAGTGGTTCCTAGACCTTTTTATCAGTGCTGTTCAGTGGTTCCTAGACCTTTTTATCAGTGCAGTCACAGGGCTGTTCAGTGGTTCCTAGACCTTTTTATCAGAGCTGTTCAGTGGTTCCTAGACCTTTTCCTCAGTGCAGTCACAGTGCTGTTCAGTGGTTCCTAGACCTTTTTATCAGTGCAGTCACAGGGCTGTTCAGTGGTTCCTAGACTGTTTTGTCAGTGTAGTCACATAGCTGTTCAATGGTTCCTAGATGGTTTCCTCAGTGCAGTCACAGAGCTGTTCAATGGTTCCTAGACTGTTTTATCAGTGTAGTCACCATGCTTTTCAATGGTTCCTAGACGGTTTCCTTAGTGCAGTCACAGTGCTGTTCAGTGGTTCCTAGACGGTTTCCTCAGTGCAGTCACAGAGCTGTTCAGTGGTTCCTAGACGGTTTCCCCAGTGCAGTCACATTCCTGTTCAGTGGTTCCTAGACTGTTTCCTCAGTGCAGTCACAGTGCTCTTCAATGGTTCCTAGACGGTTTCCTTAGTGCAGTCACAGAGCTGTTCGATGGTTCCTAGACGGTTTCCTCAGTGCAGTCACAGTGCTGTTCAGTGGTTCCTAGACGGTTTCCTTAGTGCAGTCACAGAGCTGTTCAGTGGTTCCTAGACCTTTTCCTCAATGCAGTCACAGTGCTGTTCAGTGGTTCCTAGACGGTTTCCTTAGTGCAGTCACAGGGCTGTTCAGTGGTTCCTAGACGGTTTCCTCAGTGCAGTCACAGGGCTTTGCTTGGGGAAGATTTCTAGTATGTGTACGGTTGAAACATTTAGATAACTTTCCCAAATTCCCAGGTTTTCCTGGAATCCCGGTCAGAAGATTCCCAGAATCTAGAGGGAAAATTGGCAATATTCCAACCAGGATTCCTGAAATACCTGGAAATGAATGTTACATTTTTTTTTTTTTACTATGCAAATTCTTATTTACAATGATGGCCTAGGAACAGGTGGTTTAACTGCCTTGTTCAGGGGCAGAACAACAGATTGTTTTACCTTGTCAGCTCGGGGATTTGATCAAGCAACCTTTCGGTTAGTGGCCCAACTCTCTAACCACTAGGCTACCTGTTGCTTTTTGGAACTGAGCTTTGAGAAAGGATGTGATTTAAAAAAAAAAAAAGAATTAATTAAATGAGCTTGTTTTTTGAGAATTATTCTGTTCTTTGTGGAAGTTCAGTTTTTCTTTTCAAGGTGATTCGTTTACTGATTTTATTTGAAGGTGCCTTTGGGGGGTAGTTTCTCAAAACTTTTATCTAAAAAAAAATGTTCATGACATCTTTTACTTGTTTGTTAATTAGAAATAATTTTTTTTATTGACTGTTTTACAGTCTTGGGTGTCTAGGATAGAGTCAAATATATCTAAAGAAAGTCTTGACCAAGTCAAGGTCCTCAGAAAAGGACCTGCACTAAAATACTTTATTGAAAGGAAACTTTGTATGCATTGATAATGATGAATTTAAAAATAAATATTAACAAAATGTCAAATGTATCATTTTTTTGTAATTATTTATTGCTTGGTGACCATAGTACATTCTCAAACAAAATGCTTAAACAGTCACATAGCTACAGATAAAAGTAAAGATAACCTTTTTTACATAATTGAGAATTCACATTTTTAATGAGGGAATACATTTAATTGGTCTAAAACACCTTGGGTAATGGGTGACACACACAACTTTAATCAAAAAGACACAAAGCATAAAGACTCCATTAACAAAACGTATTGCACGATTTTCTAGAAAAACAACACTGATTTTATCATAGAAAAACCTATTACATCTCTCAGGGGACGTAACAACTACAGTTGTCATGGAGAATGACTGGTCTCTGGTCTCTCAGGGGACGTAGCAACTACAGTTGTCATGGAGAATGACTGGTCTCTGGTCTCTCAGGGGACGTATCAACTACAGTTGTCATGGAGAATGACTGGTCTCTGGTCTCTCAGGGGACGTATCAACTACAGTTGTCATGGAGAATGACTGGTCTCTGGTCTCTCAGGGGACGTAGCAACTACAGTTGTCATGGAGAATGACTGGTCTCTGGTTATTTTCAGGCATTCCTCCTTGCTCCTAATATTAAAAAAACAAACATTAAAACTAGTACACACGTCAACAGATAGTCGTCATAATCAGTAGGGAAGAACAGACATGTCATTCAGTAAGGGACTGTAACAAAATGTTAAGATAATACACAACACAGAGGACTAGAGGTCAATGGGGCATTAAAGATCAATGGAAACAGTTGTTTTTCAGTTCAACATCTGTGTAGAATCTGTTTAGAATCTGTGTAGAATCTGTGTAGGAATTTCAGTCCGGGACTCATAGCTACATCTCAGGCTTTCATTGGTCCAAATCGTCTATACATTGAGCCTGTAACAGGATACTTGTTTTTTGGCCATTGGCCCAATTTTACTACAAGGAATTCTAATTGGTCGACCACAGGCTAGGGTTGGGGGGTTAAATATGACATCATGTCCCGTTGTTCTGTGGAGGAATCACTGAGGACAGGGAAGAATGAACATCGAACCATCTACTTCCCAGCATAACATCTATGATTCGTTCTCCCTGAATAAACCACTTTTTCTCCCCCTGATTTGTTTTGGGGTCCATGTTATTGAAGAGGAACATCAACTGCTAACATGACAAACACTTTGATACGTAACAAAACTAACTGATTATCAGTAGGCATTTATCCCCCCAATGTCCTCCTGACTCACTGTGTAATTTTCTGACCCAGAAGGCAGCAGGAATGAGGAGCAGGAACAGAGATTTGGAGGCCAGTACCAGGACCCAGATCAGACAACTTTCAGGGTCAGGGTTGTCCTGGATGTTTTCTGTTTAACGGTGAGGTACATTATCAGTGGGCCACTTTCTATGTTATTTTCAGACCAATCAATCAGTGTGTCCTTTCTACATTACACCAAGGGAAATGGAAATATTGTGTTTACACTGATATTGTTGACAGTAAAAACATCTTCTGATGATACAAAGGTTAAATAAATGTTCCTCCATGAATTTTAGTCACATAAAATACATTTATACACTTTATATAGACTTTTTCCAAATGAAACCAATCGATAAAACAGAAACATGTAAAAAAAATAAAAAAATAAAAAGGAGTTTGTTCTCACCAAAGGAAATCCTAGTGGTGATGTTTCCATAGTGGTAGACCTCCAGGTAATATACAGCCTCGTCGGATCTCTTCTGCTCTTCTCTCCCCATGGTGACGCAGTAGTAGAGTCCCAGGTCAGACTCAGTGATGTTCTCAATCAGTAGATCATAGAATCTCAGAGAGCGCCTCCATAGGAGGGTGAAGCGTGGGACAGGGCTCTTTAGAGACCTGAAGACAGAAGCCTCACACGTTTCACTCCCACCAGAACAGTTTCTGATCCAGACTGTTTCTACATTGTGTCTGATGTCACAGTGAAGAACGACGTTGTCTCCTGGTCTGACTCTCAGCTCCACCTCTGCTGCAGAGATCCCATCCTGACTGGAGGAAACAGCACCTACAGGTAGCAGAGGAACAGTGTTAGGATGAACTGACTGGAGGAAACAGCACCTACAGGTAGCAGAGGAACAGTGTTAGGATGAACTGACTGAAGGAAACAGCACCTACAGGTAGCAGAGGAACAGTGTTAGGATGAACTGACTGAAGGAAACAGCACCTACAGGTAGCAGAGGAACAGTGTTAGGATGAACTGACTAGAGGAAACAGCACCTACAGGTAGCAGAGGAACAGTGTTAGGATGAACTGACTGGAGGAAACAGCACCTACAGGAAGCAGAGGAACAGTGTTAGGATGAACTGACTGGAGGAAACAGCACCTACAGGTAGCAGAGGAACAGTGTTAGGATGAACTGACTGGAGGAAACAGCACCTACAGGTAACAGAGGAACAGTGTTAGGATGAACTGACTGGAGGAAACAGCACCTACAGGTAGCAGAGGAACAGTGTTAGGATGAACTGACTAGAGGAAACAGCACCTACAGGTAGCAGAGGAACAGTGTTAGGATGAACTGACTGGAGGAAACAGCACCTACAGGTAGCAGAGGAACAGTGTTAGGATGAACTGACTGGAGGAAACAGCACCTACAGGTAGCAGAGGAACAGTGTTAGGAGGAACTGACTGGAGGAAACAGCACCTACAGGTAGCAGAGGAACAGTGTTAGGATGAACTGACTGGAGGAAACAGCACCTACAGGTAACAGAGGAACAGTGTTAGGATGAACTGACTGGAGGAAACAGCACCTACAGGTAGCAGAGGAACAGTGTTAGGATGAACTGACTGGAGGAAACAGCACCTACAGGTAGCAGAGGAACAGTGTTAGGATGAACTGACTGGAGGAAACAGCACCTACAGGTAACAGAGGAACAGTGTTAGGATGAACTGACTGGAGGAAACAGCACCTACAGGTGTTAGGATGAACGCTTTGAAACTGCAACAATGTTAAAGACTAAAAAACAAGTCCCTTTACAATAAACATGTTATGCTATGCAGATCACTGGCCTACAATACACAGAATAGACCACAGATTGGACTGTGTCAAAAATAACTTTCAATAACACATCTAATATTTACACTGAAAGAATGGAGAACCAACCATATGTTTTCATCTCAAATTGATCAATAAAGACCAATAATGTAAAAGTTGACTCACCTAACAGTGTGATCAGAGCGATAAACAGCTTATCCATCCTAGGGTCTGGTGGAGACTGTCTGAGAGTAGCATAGCAGAGGGGTATTTCCACTCCAGCGTAGGAGCATAGAGTTAGAAAGAGGGCCCACCCCTAGCTTCTACCATCATGGTTTCCGTTGACTTCTTCAATGATACTGCCCATGCTACAACAGGCTTTGTGTCAACAAGTGCCCTCTACCCATCTCTATGTGTAGGAGGCCGTCATCATTTCACACCTTTGCTGAACCCCTTGATGCTCGTTTAGTCACTCATGTAGGAAGCTCACACCACACCTGGGTTCAGATACTATTTGAAATCTTTCAAATACCTTGAGCGTTTGCTCTGGCCTGCCTGGAGTTCCAGATGGTTGCGGTTTGAGACCGTTCTATTGGTCCGTTTAGCCAGGGAAGCTCAATCAAGCACCAATTTAAGTATTTGAAATGATTTCAAATATTATTTGAACCCATGTCTGTTCAGACCACATACAGAATAGGTGGCGATTGGTGCTTGATGATGTCCCACTCAAGACAACTTGTTTAAGTTGCTATCTGGTTGTCTGACCCTCCATACATTCCCTTTAATACTACTTCTACTGGGGACATTGAATGGCATTGATGCACTGTCTCATCTTATCACTTGCTAAGACCAAACAGGTCATAGAGTCAGTGGAAACAGTTGTGGTTTTCTGCAGGCCTCCTACGCCTCCAGCCTCCAGCCTCCAGCCTCCAGCCCACACTGAGCAGCAGCAGAGCTGAATCAACCACAGACTCACCTAAGCATGCACTTTGCACACACACGTAGGCAGGCAGGCAAACACACACACACACACACACACACACACACACACACACACACACACACACACACACACACACACACACACACACACACACACACACACACACACACACACACACACACACACACACACACACACACACACACACACACACACACACACACACACTAAGGGTGTGTTGCAGAGGCTTAGAGGGTGTGGTTTAGATGTTGATGGTGTGGTTTAGATGTTAAGAGGGTGTAGTTTACTGGCTAACAGGTGTGGTATGGCATGTAATGTAAGAGGGTGTAGTTTAGATTGTAAGAGGGTGTGGTTTAGATGATAAGAGGATGTGGTTTAGAGGGTAAGAGGGTGTGGTTTAGATGTAAGAGGGTGTGGTTTAGAGGGTAAGAGGGTGTGGTTTAGATGGTAAGAGGGTGTGGTTTAGATGTAAGAGGGTGTGGTTTAGATGTAAGAGGGTGTGGTTTAGATGTAAGAGGGTGTGGTTTAGAGGGTAAGAGGGTGTGGTTTAGAGGGTAAGAGGGTGTGGTTTAGATGGTAAGAGGGTGTGGTTTAGAGGGTAAGAGGGTGTGGTTTAGAGGGTAAGAGCGTGTGGTTTAGAGGGTAAGAGGGTGTGGTTTAGAGGGTAAGAGCGTGTGGTTTAGAGGGTAAGAGGGTGTGGTTTAGAGGGTAAGAGGGTGTGGTTTAGAGGGTAAGAGGGTGTGGTTTAGAGGGTAAGAGGGTGTGGTTTAGAGGGCAAGAGGGTGTGGTTTCGATGGTAAGAGGGTGTGGTTTAGAGGGTAAGAGGGTGTGGTTTAGAGGGTAAGAGGGTGTGGTTTCGATGGTAAGAGGGTGTGGTTTCGATGGTAAGAGGGTGTGGTTTAGAGGGTAAGAGGGTGTGGTTTCGATGGTAAGAGGGTGTGGTTTAGAGGGTAAGAGGGTGTGGTTTAGAGGGTAAGAGGGTGTGGTTTAGAGGGTGACAGAGATGCCCAGGAGAACCACCACAGTTTCTACCTGTTTGAAGATGTTTTGAAGATGTTTGTCAGGCCCTCAGTAAACATTTCAACCACATTCTCAGTAGAGTTGAACAGTGAATCCAAGTTACACCACAGAACAATAGAACCTTTGTCAAATCAAGTTACACCACAGAACAATAGAATCTTTGTCAAACCAAGTTACACCACAGAACAATAGAATCTTTGTCAAACCAAGTTACACCACAGAACAATAGAATCTTTGTCAAACCAAGTTACACCACAGAACAATAGAAGCTTTGTCAAACCAAGTTACACCACAGAACAATAGAACCTTTGTCAAACCAAGTTACACCACAGAACAATAGAATCTTTGTCAAACCAAGTTACACCACAGAACAATAGAATCTTTGTCAAACCAAGTTACACCACAGAACAATAGAATCTTTGTCAAACCAAGTTACACCACAGAACAATAGAATCTTTGTCAAACCAAGTTACACCACAGAACAATAGAATCTTTGTCAAACCAAGTTACACCACAGAACAATAGAATCTTTGTCAAATCAAGCATTTTGTTTGACAAGGTCGGTATCACAAAGCAAAATGCAGAGGTGGATAAAGTACCTAATTGTCATACTTGAGCAAAAGTAAAGATACCTTGATAGAAAATGACTCCAGGAGAAGTGAAAGTCACCAAGTAAAATGCCACTTGAGTAAAAGTCAAAAAGTATTTGGTTTTAAAAATACTTTTTTAAGTATCAAAAGTAAAAGTATAAATATTTTAAAGTTGCTTATATTAAGCAAACCAGGAGGCACAATTTCCATTGGGGGGGGGGGGGGGGGGGTGACCTGGGTGACACTGCAACTTGGGGGGGGGGGTAACCAGGGTGACACTGCAACTTGGGGGGGGGGGGGGTGACGTGGGTGACACTGCAACTTGGGGGGGGGGGGGGGTAACCAGGGTGACACTGCAACTTGGGGGGGGTAACCAGGGTGACACTGCAACTTGGGGGGGGGGTAACCAGGGTGACACTGCAACTTGGGGGGGGGGGGGGACCTGGGTGACACTGCAACACAGAGAAATAACTTACAAACAAAGTATTTGTGTTGTGTGAGTCTGTACTGAAATACTTTACAACACTGGCAAAAAGTCACCAATGTTAATCTAATATTAACCACAGGTTTATTTAAAAAACACAGTATTGTCAAACAAATGGTTGTACATGTTCAAATGCTTCATACAAAAAGTGGATATTGGAAATTCATTGATGCATACTTTTATAAAAGCTGACGTCAGTGGATGTGTAGAAAGACAGATGACTGGTCTCTGGTCTCTCAGGGGACAGAGCAACTACAGTTGTCATGGAGAATGACTGGTCTCTGGTCTCTCAGGGGACGTAGCAACTACAGTTGTCATGGAGATGACTGGTCTCTGGTCTCTCAGGGGACGTAGCGACTACAGTTGTCATGGAGAATGACTGGTCTCTGGTCTCTCAGGGGACGTAGCAACTACAGTTGTCATGGAGATGACTGGTCTCTCAGGGGACGTAGCAACTACCTGCAACTAACTACCAGGCCTGCCTGCCTGCCTGCCTGCCTGCCTGCCTGCCTACGTGTGTGTGTGTGTGTGTGTGTGTGTGTGTGTGTGTGTGTGTGTGTGTGCCTGCCTGCCTGCGTGTGTGTGCCTGCCTGCCTGCCTACGTGTGTGTGCAAAGTGCATGCTTAGGTGAGTCTGTGGTTGAATCAGCTCTGCTGCTGCTCAGTGTGGCCTGGAGGCTGGAGGCTGGAGGCGTAGGAGGCTGGAGGCTGGAGGCGTAGGAGGCTGGAGGCTGGAGGCGTAGGAGGCCTGCAGAAAACCACAACTGTTTCCACTGACTCTATGACCTGTTTGGTCTTAGCAAGTGATAAGATGAGACAGTGCATCAATACCATTCAATGTCCCCAGTAGAAGTAGTATTAAAGGGAATGTATGGCGGGTCAGACAACCAGATAGCAACTTAAACACGTTGTCTTCAGTGGGACATCATCGAGCACCAATCGCCACCTATACTGTATGTGGTCTGAAGAGACATGGGTTCAAATACTATTTGAAATCATTTCAAATACTTAAATTGGTGCTTGATTGAGCTTGCCTGGCTAAATGGACCAATAAAATAATTGAGAATGACTGGCCTCTGGTCTCTCAGGGGACGTAGCAACTACAGTTGTCATGGAGAATGACTGGTCTCTGGTCTCTCAGGGGACGTAGCAACTACAGTTGTCATGGAGAATGACTGGCCTCTGGTCTCTCAGGGGACGTAGCAACTACAGTTGTCATGGAGAATGACTGGTCTCTGGTCTCTCAGGGGACAGAGCAACTACAGTTATGTCATAGAGAATGACTGGTCTCTGGTCTCTCAGGGGACAGAGCAACTACAGTTAGGTCATAGAGAATGACTGGTCTCTGGTCTCTCAGGGGACAGAGCAACTACAGTTATGTCATAGAGAATGACTGGTCTCTGGTTATTTTCCTTCATCTTCCCACAGGATCCTGATTTTAATTAAAACAACAAAACACAACATGTAAAACTGGAAGTCCCAGCCATCGTACTGGTTGATGAGTTAAAACACAACATGTAAAACTGGAAGTCCCAGCCATCGTACTGGTTGATGAGTTAAAACACAACATGTAAAACTGGAAGTCCCAGTCATCGTACTGGTTGATGAGGTAAAACACAACATGTAAAACTGGAAGTCACAGTCATCGTACTGGTTGATGAGTTAAAACACAACATGTAAAACTGGAAGTCCCAGCCATCGTACTGGTTGATGAGTTAAAACACAACATGTAAAACTGGAAGTCCCTGCCATCGTACTGGTTGATGAGTTAAAACACAACATGTAAACCTGGAGGTCCCAGCCATCGTACTGGTTGATGAGTTAAAACACAACATGTAAAACTGGAAGTCACAGCCATCGTACTGGTTGATGAGTTAAAACACAACATGTAAAACTGGAAGTCCCAGCCATCGTACTGGTTGATGAGTTAAAACACAACATGTAAAACTGGAAGTCACAGCCATCGTACTGGTTGATGAGTTAAAACACAAACTGATATGAGTAGCAGGCTAGTCCCACACACCATGTATTTTTCAGAACCAGAAGACAGCAGGAATGAGGAGCAGAGACAGAGTTCTGGAGACCAACACCAGGACCCAGATCAGACCACAGTCAGGAAGACAGCAGGAATGAGGAGCAGAGACAGAGTTCTGGAGACCAACACCAGGACCCAGATCAGACCACAGTCAGGAAGACAGCAGGAATGAGGAGCAGAGACAGAGCTCTGGAGACCAACACCAGGACCCAGATCAGACCACAGTCAGGAAGACAGCAGGAATGAGGAGCAGAGACAGAGCTCTGGAGACCAACACCAGGACCCAGATCAGACCACAGTCAGGAAGACAGCAGGAATGAGGAGCAGAGACAGAGCTCTGGAGACCAACACCAGGACCCAGATCAGACCACAGTCAGGAAGACAGCAGGAATGAGGAGCAGAGACAGAGCTCTGGAGACCAACACCAGGACCCAGATCAGACCACAGTCAGGAAGACAGCAGGAATGAGGAGCAGAGACAGAGCTCTGGAGACCAACACCAGGACCCAGATCAGACCACAGTCAGGAAGACAGCAGGAATGAGGAGCAGAGACAGAGTTCTGGAGACCAATACCAGGACCCAGATCAGACCACAGTCAGGAAGACAGCAGGAATGAGGAGCAGAGACAGAGCTCTGGAGACCAACACCAGGACCCAGATCAGACCACAGTCAGGAAGACAGCAGGAATGAGGAGCAGAGACAGAGCTCTGGAGACCAACACCAGGACCCAGATCAGACCAGTCAGGAAGACAGCAGGAATGAGGAGCAGAGACAGAGTTCTGGAGACCAACACCAGGACCCAGATCAGACCACAGTCAGGAAGACAGCAGGAATGAGGAGCAGAGACAGAGCTCTGGAGACCAACACCAGGACCCAGATCAGACCACAGTCAGGAAGACAGCAGGAATGAGGAGCAGAGACAGAGTTCTGGAGACCAACACCAGGACCCAGATCAGACCACAGTCAGGAAGACAGCAGGAATGAGGAGCAGAGACAGAGCTCTGGAGACCAACACCAGGACCCAGATCAGACCACAGTCAGGAAGACAGCAGGAATGAGGAGCAGAGACAGAGCTCTGGAGACCAACACCAGGACCCAGATCAGACCACAGTCAGGAAGACAGCAGGAATGAGCAGCAGAGACAGAGTTCTGGAGACCAATACCAGGACCCAGATCAGACCACAGTCAGGAAGACAGCAGGAATGAGCAGCAGAGACAGAGTTCTGGAGACCAACACCAGGACCCAGATCAGCTCAGGTGAAGAGCGTTGGGCCGGTAACTGAATGGTTGCTGGTTCGGATCCCTGAGCCCACTAGGTGGTGGACTCCAGAGCAAATGGATTTTCTATTTTACATTCAGCTACTGATGTATATGGTGAATATACCTGTAATAAATATATGTTTTTAATCAAAGATTATATTGTTCTGTGGTATAATTAACTTGACTTCATTGTGTAACTCTTTTGAGAATGTGGTTGAAAGCTTTACTGAGCTACTTTTAGTTAACTTTAACCGAAGGCAAGGTGTTTGTTTGAAACCATGGAAACTGCTGTTGTTCTGTACAGCATCTCTGTCTTCCTCTAAAGCCACACCCTTTCAGCATCCATACCGCCCCCATTTTCCTCCAAAACACACCTCTTAGTATCTAAATCACACCCCCTTAATGTTCAAAAGACACCGCTTTGCCTCAAGACACACCCCTAGCCACTTAGCCACACGCTCAAATAGAAACCTCTGAAAGGTTGCTGGAGCATTTGTCTACCGGAATAGCATGACCATGTCTTCCTCTCAAGCCACACCCTCTGGGCATCCAAGACACACCCTGTTTATATCTAGCCACACCCTCCACACCCCTTAACACCAACCTCTCTGAAAGGTTGCAAGACTGATGGGCATGACCTGGAAGTGGAAGAGAACATAGGACAAGCAGTGAAATAATATATTTTTTAAATTAAATCTAATGAAATCAATGTTTATTCAGTGTGAAATTAAAACATCAATACACTATAAAAAATGATTCCAATGAAATAACAACAGTTACATTTAAAACTATAACAAGAGCTATTTAATCATATTCCCTGAGTTTATCCCAAAAGCGCCAACAGGTGTCAATTTTGACCCCAAAGGGTAAAAAAATGTCCGAAATTCGAACCCATTTTTTTTTTATCCTTCTAAAATTGTAGAACTTTGTCAAGCACCTAGTTAACGACAAACACAATTTACCTGATGATTTCTGTGTTATTATGGAGGAATGGAAAACAATCTCTCTTTTGTCTACTAGTGGTGCAGCTAATCTTTTTAGCACAGTTTTCTTCTTCTTCAGACGAAGAAGAAAATCAACTCTATTGTACAGTTTGTGATAAAAGCACCACATTTGGTACAGAGGTACTGGTGACTGCCAAAATAATGGAAACATTTGAGTAAATGAGGAATACGAAGTCTACTGAAAGCATTGACTACTGAATGGTTCGAGGAGCATAAAAACTATTTAAATCATATACGCCCTATTAAAACACTTTGTGTTGGTGTTTCCTTTATTCTGGCGCACATAACGCCTATATCGGTGGCCATATTAGGTCGTACCGGTGTGTCAGCCTTTGAGTACTACAGAAACACAAAATGTTGAATGAATAACAGACAAATGTTCATAACAAGTGACTAGGGATGAAATTGATCAAAATATATGTTCTAAACATGAAAAACATACAAAAACGTATATTTTGAAACATCAAATTAGACTAGAAATGTGATTTTAAAAAAGGGCTTATTTTGGGGGAATTGAAACCATTTACTTGTGTTACAACAGGTTCATTCAATACAAAGTGTAGGTGCTTGACGTCCCTTTGCAATAATTACTAATTTGGGGTCCAAAATGACCCCCCGCTTTTATGCCCCTAAAATCTTGAAACGTTTTAGGGTTAAAAACAACACTTGAAAAATGGAATCCGCATCAGGGGAAACAGCGCCACTGTCCGCACGTTTGTTATTGTTTATTGTTTAGTGGAGGAAAGGTAGGTGAGTTACGTTGAGCAGCGTGAACAAAATGCAGTACATATTCTGCTGTTCCATCGCACGTACAATGACGTCACAGGGAAAAAAATGTGTTTGTTGTTTACAGTAACTTCTTTGTTGTTGTAATATTACATGTGGTGGGTTCACCATTAAGGATTCCACCTTTAAAAATCCATAATGTTATCATTATTATAAACCAAAAACCAAAAGGGTACAGACAAATGTAAAAAAACACAAAAATAACTTTTTTTAAGGACTCATATAAAAACATCAGGTCTCATTTTCATGCATTGAGAGAGATATTGGAAATGTAAAATATTCCAGAGAAAAATAAAGTATTAAAAACTTTGTCCTCACAACTAATGCTGTAATGTGTGTATAGGTCTATCTAACTCTGACCTATCATATGATGGATGGTATTGATGGCTGGTATAGGTCTCACACTCTGATGGTATTGATGGATAGTATAGGTCTCACTCTGCTGGTATTGATGGCTGGTATAGGTCTCACACTGCTGGTATTGATGGATGGTATAGGTCTCACACTCTGCTGGTATTGATGGCTGGTATAGGTCTCACACTCTGCTCGTATTGATGGCTGGTATAGGTCTCACTCTGCTGGTATTGATGGATGGTATAGGTCTCACACTCTGCTGGTATTGATGGCTTGTATAGGTCACACTCTGCTGGTATTGATGGATGGTATAGGTCTCACACTCTGCTGGTATTGATGGATGGTATAGGTCTCACACTCTGCTGGTATTGATGGATGGTATAGGTCTCACTCTGCTGGTATTGATGGAAGGTATAGGTCTCACACTCTGCTGGTATTGATGGCTGGTATAGGTCTCACACTCTGCTGGTATTGATGGATGGTATAGGTCTCACACTCTGCTGGTATTGATGGATGGTATAGGTCTCACACTCTGCTGGTATTGATGGCGGGTATAGGTATCATTCTGCTGGTATTGATGGCTGGTATAGGTCTCACACTCTGCTGGTATTGATGGATGGTATAGGTCTCACACTCTGCTGGTATCGATGGCTGGTATAGGTCTCACTCTGCTGGTATTGATGGATGGTATAGGTCTCACACTCTGCTGGTATTGATGGCTGGTCAAGATCACACTCTGCTGGTATGGATGGATGGTATAGGTCTCACACTCTGCTGGTATTGATGGATGGTATAGGTCTCACACTCTGCTGGTATTGATGGCTGAGTAGGTACTGAAGTCAGAGTTCTGTACTCTCTTCTTCTTCTTTGGTCTCCTCTGTCCCTGACGGATATCCAATGAGGCGTAACACAGATCTCCTTCCTCCTGAGAGAGAGAGATTTTATAAATAATATGTTACTGTAAAAGTCACCTTGTCCGAGAGAGATTTACACAGTTATCAAAACGTTACGCCAGGGTAAGCCTACACGAAACACAACATCTTATTTTATGTGTTTGTAAAATTCCCTATAGGAAAAATTAATGGTGGAAAAACGATTGGAACCATTTCCCTGTTTGACCACTAGGTTTTATGGGTATTAGGACACCTCCTCTGTGGGGCTCAATAACACTGGATTACAAACAAATGTGGACTACAAAACAAGATACCATGCCTGTTATAGAACTACAACACCCATTTTGACTGTTCATATACAGTACCTCTCTGCTGTCACTTCCCCTGGTGGTGGTCCTGATCGGAGAAACCTGAGTCTCAGTTGGAGCTGCAGAGGAGAGATTGGCATTATTCAAACTAACTACTTAAAAGGACACATACTAACTTTAATGGCTTTATTTTAAAAACGAAACGTAACGCAATGTTAAATCTTGGCGCTGGTGGTAGCGTTATATTTTCCTGCGTTTATCAGAAATATTTTTGCTATTTTCACAACCGCAATAACTGGCAGTGGCGCAAAAGGGCTGGGTTTTGATGAATAAACATGTTGTGGGTGTGTCCAGGCCTGGTCACTTACTGGCCAATCAAAAAGTGCTCCATGGCTAAATATGTGGTTTCTTCAAGTTGTGTATTTACAGCCTTTTATGTATTCAGTTGTCATCAACTACAATTCCAATGTCAGTCCTTTACAGCGTAGTTCATTAAATAGCCTGCTCTATATTTTTATTTATTTAACTAGGCAAGTCAATATCATTATATTATTTAACTAGGCAAGTCAGTTAAGAACAAATTCTTATTTTACAATGACTGCCTACACCAGCCAAAACCCGGAAGACGCTGGGCCAATTGTGCGCCGCCCTACGCGACTCCCATTCACAGCCAGTTGTGATGCAGCCTGGATTCGAACTACAGGGACTGTAGTGACGCCTCTTGCACCGAACTGCAGTGCCTTTAGACCGCTGCGCCACCCGGGAGGCCAAATGTGTTGAACTTTGTTCTAAATTCATCACTTTTAATACGGAAATACATTGTTAAAACATCGACTATAGCATTCACACTGATATAGGGGGCTAGGCCTACTGATAAAATGACGTAGTCAATAATCTAGATTCAATTCACTAAGCCATTGATAAAAACAGCGTATAATTCTAATCAAATTCTAACAGAAATTAAACAGCAACTTGTTATACACAAGCTATTTCTAAATACAGTTACAGGAACCATAATTGCTCCTCGTAAAGTAATGTCTCATAAACATCATGGAACCATGCAACAGATCACATTTGCACTTCTTCCACTGTGTTTACACACGTAGGTCTATATGTCTTTACGCGTAACATTCATAACGCATATTCTCCAAAAAGTCCGCAGTCTAAATGGCATTAGGCTATTCGGAAGACTGAATAGATTGGAGGAGCGAGCTTGTCTTTGGTTATCGGACGAGGGGCGCTCTTTTAAAACGGGGATGGATAGTCTACTTTAACAAGTGAAAAAAGCAGGTATTTGAATTGTGACGGCAAAAACCTCCAAAATATTTCAAAGCACTCTCAGTAAACCATTTAAACCCCCTTTTTTCATAGGCTACTTTTGGCTAATTGCCAGGATAAAAAGAGGCACTTACGCGACGCTGCTAAACCAGCCTTGATTAAGGGGAGGGGAGCTTGTTGTTTTAATAAAATTCAACTAATTGGGGGGGAAACTATTTTTGCATGTTTTAAAGTTTCTAAATATGAGATTCACTGAAACAAAAGACCCATCTCCTCCTCCATGGGCACTGAGCCTCGCTCTCCGAGGACGACGTCACAAACGTCTTTTATCAGTTCAGCGGTATTACAGGACGCTTTCTCAGCGCATGCGCAGAACAGCTGACAGGAATATTCATATTCAAGGTTGAATTAAAATCCATCACATCAACAAACTGAATGAGTTCATGCTATAAAAGAGTGAAAGAGCACATACTGCTATGAATAATGAAGTTAGTTTACCTGTTGTTCTGCAGAAGGATTAGACACAGGCGGAGGAGAGGAGAGAGGAGAGGAGAGCAGACACAGGACACAGACTGAACAGCAACATCCAACACAGACCACAGTCTACATCAGGGGAGGAGGGCTCAGTAGGACTGGTGTCTGGACAAAACATTAAACACAAACAGAACTACACTCTTAGAAACAATAAAGGCCTCCTCAAAGATATATTGATAGTCATGACTCTTGGTTGTTTAAACATGAATTTGAGGAGACATTTTATGCACTTGATCAACCTCAAATTATTAATTCAAAATAAGATACATTTACTTTGGTGTTCCTCACAACTCAACATCCTCTCATTCAAGGAACCCAGACACACCAATACTAATACAATATTAATAATACTAAAGATACAGCCAGAAGATAAAGACAGAATATTAACTGTTCTTACCAAGTAAAATCCTAGTGGTGATGTTTCCATAGTGGTACAACTCTTTCCATATAATTCCTCCTTTACCTCCATCATCCACTACCTTGTTCTCCGTTGTCCCACAGTAGTAGAGTCCCAGGTCAGACTCAGTGATGTTCTCAATCAGTAGATCATAGGACTTGTTAGAGGGGTTCCATAACACATTATATCCAGGGAAACGGTTGTTACTTAAAAACCTAGTTGAAATAACTAGAGGAGGCTGGTACTTGTGAGAACAGTTCCTATACCACATAATGTAAACTCCACTAGTTCTGCTACAGTCACAGTAGAGAGTGATGTTGTCTCCTGGTCTGACTCTCAGCTCCACCTCTGCTGCAGAGATCCCATCCTGACTGGAGGAAACAGCACCTACAGGAAGCAGAGGAACAGTGTTAGGATGAACTGACTGGAGGAAACAGCACCTACAGGTAGCAGAGGAACAGTGTCAGGATGTATCACAGAATGTCACCTTGACATCATAAACTTCTCCACATGAAAATATAAACCTCATGTCTTTACCACAGTCATCACAATATCACAATAATAAGATAACAAATCTGTTCAACCATAAAACCACATCAATAAATCATCTGTCATCCAGCTGTAAGGCCCAGTAAAAAAGTTACTCACATAAGAATGCAATCAGAGTGACGCACAGCCTGTCCATCTGGTGGTCTGATGGTCTGATGGTGACTGTCAGAGAGTAGCTGGGTCTTTGAGTAACAAGGTCTTTGCTGCGTATTTCCGTGTTCATGACTAGATGTACTTTACCATGAAAGGACATACGAGCAGCGATTGGTTCGATCGAGTGGAAAGTTTTCAGCTCGTGGTCCTTTTCTCAGAAACCCATGTTGTGACAGGAAGAGGAGGGTCTAGCATCGAGGTAAACAGGTTTCACACCAACGTGACGTCAATGGAAAATATTCATCTTTGAGGTGTTCTCTGTTCTGTAGATAGCAACACCTAACTAGCAGCACCTGGTCAAGTCAACCTACTGCAACATAATGAAACACAACGTGAAGAACCAAACACTCATTCTGGTGTCACATTTGACCCTTGAAGGAAAAGACTCTTGAGACAGAGACCTAAGGTTGGCGTCTGTACCTGTATCCTGCCAGTATTAATGTTTGATTTATGAAATGATGAACATCCAGTAATCATAACATTTAAAACCTGATCTGCATGAACTATTTCAGGAATCCCAAAATGTAGTATTTATCCAGCAAAAATCTAGGCCTTTCCAATCTTGGACACCCTGAATTAAAGTCAGCCAGAAACTACAAGCAGAAACTACAATATCCATGATGCTCTGGAGAGGATGTGATGGTAAAGTTGTAGTTTAACAGCTATGCCAATTGTAGTTCTTAATCTGTTTTTGTTCAGGATTTGTGTGAAAACAAATAGGACATAGACAGAGAGAGAAATGCACTCAGTGTGAAATGTGAGTTCATCATCAGGAGAATAGCAGCACCACGGATGAACAACTACTTATAACTTGTATGTCCTCTCTTCCTCAGGCCAAACGGTAGACAGAAAGACAGACAAACAGCAGCATGGCAACGGTAGTCAAACAGCAGCATGGCAACGGTAGACAAACAGCAGCATGGCAACAGTAGACAAACAGCAGCATGGCAACGGTAGTCAAACAGCAGCATGGCAACGGTAGACAAACAGCAGCATGGCAAAAGCAACAGGAAGTGTGGGTTTCCTGTATACTGAGTGTGTCTTCTCAGCCAATCAGTGACTAGCTCTTATATGCGTACTGTAATGTCAACATCATAATATCAGATTTATCAACATTAGTAGTGGTCAATGTATGTTTATGTTTACATGTGTTTATATATATATATGTGTGTGTATATGGGAGTGTGTCCATACGATTATATATCATATATAGTCCTTTGTGTGTGGTTGTGGTTTACTCAGCTAGTGCTGCTGCTCTGTAGGTGAGGGGTTAAGGGGGGCCTGGGTTTCAGGTCTGAGGAGCAGTGTGAGAGTAGCTGGGTCTGTCAGTAACAGTATCAGAGTAGCTGGGTCTGTCAGTAACAGTATCAGAGTAGCTGGGTCTGTCAGTAACAGTATCAGAGTAGCTGGGTCTGTCAGTAACAGTATCAGAGTAGCTGGGTCTGTCAGTAACAGTATCAGAGTAGCTGGGTCTGTCAGTAACAGTATCAGAGTAGCTGGGTCTGTCAGTAACAGTATCAGAGTAGCTGGGTCTGTCAGTAACAGTATCAGAGTAGCTGGGTCTGTCAGTAACCGTATCAGAGTAGCTGGGTCTGTCAGTAACAGTATCAGAGTAGCTGGGTCAGTCAGTAACAGTATCAGAGTAGCTGGGTCTGTCAGTAACAGTATCAGAGTAGCTGGGTCTGTCAGTAACAGTATCAGAGTAGCTGGGTCTGTCAGTAACAGTATCAGAGTAGCTGGGTCTGTCAGTAACAGTATCAGAGTAGCTGGGTCTGTCAGTAACAGTATCAGAGTAGCTGGGTCTGTCAGTAACAGTATCAGAGTAGCTGGGTCTGTCAGTAACAGTACCAGAGTAGCTGGGTCTGTCAGTAACAGTATCAGAGTAGCTGGGTCTGTCAGTAACAGTATCAGAGTAGCTGGGTCTGTCAGTAACAGTATCAGAGTAGCTGGGTCTGTCAGTAACAGTATCAGAGTAGCTGGGTCTGTCAGTAACAGTGTCAGAGTAGCTGGGTCTGTCAGTAACAGTATCAGAGTAGCTGGGTCTGTCAGTAACAGTACCAGAGTAGCTGGGTCTGTCAGTAACAGTATCAGAGTAGCTGGGTCTGACAGTAACAGTATCAGAGTAGCTGGGTCTGTCAGTAACAGTGTCAGAGTAGCTGGGTCTGTCAGTAACAGTATCAGAGTAGCTGGGTCTGTCAGTAACAGTACCAGAGTAGCTGGGTCTGTCAGTAACAGTATCAAAGTAGCTGGGTCTGTCAGTAACAGTATCAGAGTAGCTGGGTCTGTCAGTAACAGTGTCAGAGTAGCTGGGTCTGTCAGTAACAGTATCAGAGTAGCTGGGTCTGTCAGTAACAGTATCAGAGTAGCTGGGTCTGTCAGTAACAGTATCAGAGTAGCTGGGTCTGTCAGTAACAGTATCAGAGTAGTTGGGTCTGTCAGTAACAGTATCAGAGTAGCTGGGTCTGTCAGTAACAGTACCAGAGTAGCTGGGTCTGTCAGTAACAGTGTCAGAGTAGCTGGGTCTGTCAGTAACAGTGTCAGAGTAGCTGGGTCTGTCAGTAACAGTATCAGAGTAGCTGGGTCTGTCAGTAACAGTGTCAGAGTAGCTGGGTCTGTCAGTAACAGTACCAGAGTAGCTGGGTCTGTCAGTAACAGTATCAGAGTAGCTGGGTCTGTCAGTAACAGTATCAGAGTAGCTGGGTCAGTCAGTAACAGTATCAGAGTAGCTGGGTCTGTCAGTAACAGTATCAGAGTAGCTGGGTCTGTCAGTAACAGTATCAGAGTAGCTGGGTCTGTCAGTAACAGTATCAGAGTAGCTGGGTCTGTCAGTAACAGTATCAGAGTAGCTGGGTCTGTCAGTAACAGTATCAGAGTAGCTGGGTCTGTCAGTAACAGTATCAGAGTAGCTGGGTCTGTCAGTAACAGTACCAGAGTAGCTGGGTCTGTCAGTAACAGTATCAGAGTAGCTGGGTCTGTCAGTAACAGTATCAGAGTAGCTGGGTCTGTCAGTAACAGTATCAGAGTAGCTGGGTCTGTCAGTAACAGTATCAGAGTAGCTGGGTCTGTCAGTAACAGTGTCAGAGTAGCTGGGTCTGTCAGTAACAGTACCAGAGTAGCTGGGTCTGTCAGTAACAGTATCAAAGTAGCTGGGTCTGTCAGTAACAGTATCAGAGTAGCTGGGTCTGTCAGTAACAGTGTCAGAGTAGCTGGGTCTGTCAGTAACAGTATCAGAGTAGCTGGGTCTGTCAGTAACAGTATCAGAGTAGCTGGGTCTGTCAGTAACAGTATCAGAGTAGCTGGGTCTGTCAGTAACAGTATCAGAGTAGTTGGGTCTGTCAGTAACAGTATCAGAGTAGCTGGGTCTGTCAGTAACAGTACCAGAGTAGCTGGGTCTGTCAGTAACAGTGTCAGAGTAGCTGGGTCTGTCAGTAACAGTGTCAGAGTAGCTGGGTCTGTCAGTAACAGTATCAGAGTAGCTGGGTCTGTCAGTAACAGTGTCAGAGTAGCTGGGTCTGTCAGTAACAGTACCAGAGTAGCTGGGTCTGTCAGTAACAGTATCAGAGTAGCTGGGTCTGTCAGTAACAGTATCAGAGTAGCTGGGTCAGTCAGTAACAGTATCAGAGTAGCTGGGTCTGTCAGTAACAGTATCAGAGTAGCTGGGTCTGTCAGTAACAGTATCAGAGTAGCTGGGTCTGTCAGTAACAGTATCAGAGTAGCTGGGTCTGTCAGTAACAGTATCAGAGTAGCTGGGTCTGTCAGTAACAGTATCAGAGTAGCTGGGTCTGTCAGTAACAGTATCAGAGTAGCTGGGTCTGTCAGTAACAGTACCAGAGTAGCTGGGTCTGTCAGTAACAGTATCAGAGTAGCTGGGTCTGTCAGTAACAGTATCAGAGTAGCTGGGTCTGTCAGTAACAGTATCAGAGTAGCTGGGTCTGTCAGTAACAGTATCAGAGTAGCTGGGTCTGTCAGTAACAGTGTCAGAGTAGCTGGGTCTGTCAGTAACAGTATCAGAGTAGCTGGGTCTGTCAGTAACAGTACCAGAGTAGCTGGGTCTGTCAGTAACAGTATCAGAGTAGCTGGGTCTGACAGTAACAGTATCAGAGTAGCTGGGTCTGTCAGTAACAGTGTCAGAGTAGCTGGGTCTGTCAGTAACAGTATCAGAGTAGCTGGGTCTGTCAGTAACAGTACCAGAGTAGCTGGGTCTGTCAGTAACAGTATCAAAGTAGCTGGGTCTGTCAGTAACAGTATCAGAGTAGCTGGGTCTGTCAGTAACAGTGTCAGAGTAGCTGGGTCTGTCAGTAACAGTATCAGAGTAGCTGGGTCTGTCAGTAACAGTATCAGAGTAGCTGGGTCTGTCAGTAACAGTATCAGAGTAGCTGGGTCTGTCAGTAACAGTATCAGAGTAGTTGGGTCTGTCAGTAACAGTATCAGAGTAGCTGGGTCTGTCAGTAACAGTACCAGAGTAGCTGGGTCTGTCAGTAACA